>NC_048312.1:948513-1089436 GCF_013100865.1 Trachemys scripta elegans | reverse complement strand
CGGGCGCGCTGGGCAGCCCCACGCCGCCGCCCGGGGACTGCAGCGGGGCCAGGCCGGCGCCGAACGGGGGGTGGACGCCCGGGGAGTGCAGCGCCGGCCCGTGTCCTTCCCCCGCCAGCCCCAGCCCGCCCACGGCCGGCCGGAAGAGCAGGCCCGAGCCGGGCTGCGGCAGGCCCAGCTCGTGCGGGCCGGGCTCGGCGGGGCCGCCCAGGCGCCGCGGCAGCAGCTCTCCCGGCGGGGGCGGGCCGGGGAACCAGCCGCTGTCCGGGGCCAGGTGCGGGGTCTGCGGCTCGAAGGCGGGCCCCCGGCCCGCGCCGTCGCGCTCGAAGCCGGGCTGCGGCAGGCCGCCCGCGGGGCCCGCGTGCCCCAGGCCGCTCGGGCCGACGTCCCCGTGGTGCCCCAGCTGCTGCAGGCTGGGCGGCCGCAGTCTCTGCTGCTGGGTCCGGGAGGCCATTTGCTTGATCATCAGGGCGGCGTTCTGGCGCTGCTGCAGGGCCTGTGGGTCGGGGCCCGGGTGCTGGAGCGGCGGGCCCGGGGCAAAGCTCTCCGGGCCGGGCGGCGTGAACTCGCCCGGGAGGCCGGGGTAGGCGGAAGGCGAGAGATGGTTTTCCAGCCCCGCGCTGTGCAGATTGTTATTCCAGGAGGCGCACCTATCGACCGCGGGGTTACTGGGGAAGTCAAACCTAGGCCTCTTGGCCACGTTCATGTAGGGGGCATCGAAATGTTGCAGTCTCTGATTTGGTTGCTGTTGCGGAGCAGGGTGCTGCATATTAAACACGGGATCAGTATATGGATGCATATTCCTATTCTCCAGTCTGTGAATAGGGTATTCAAACTGTGCATGCTGGTTCTGCATTATTGGCCCATTGTCCTGCAAGTTGGGGTTGGGAGTATTGGCTTCTGTTTGCTGTTGCCTAGGAATTGCTGGCGGACAGGAGTTTTGTCTGGCCAGTAAACCTGTCTGTTGCTGCTGTTGCATTAAAGGATGTCTGGCGTTAACACCAGGCTCCATGCCCACAGACATCTTACGAGCACCTCCAAACCTTTCAAAGAATACACCATGCTGCTGCTGCGGGTGAACTTTGGACATCCCCACTATGCCTGGTGCTCTGGGCAAAACAGATGTGCCAGGGAAACTGCCGCCCCCAGGAACTTGTCTGCCAGCCCCATAGTGAGGAAGCTGCCCGTCTGACTCGGAAGGGGAAAACACTGGCAAATCAAAGTGTCCTGAAGGGCCATCGCTGGGGTAATTGTATTCCAAAGAATCGACGCCGCCCTGGTTGGGAAGCCGCCTCTGCTCCAGGCTATGGGAATCCGAGGAGCTGGAGGCTGGAAGCCCATGGAAGGAGGCAGCCCGGTTGGGAGACTGATCCAGGGGGAGGCAGGGTGCTGGCACGGCGTGGTTAGAGGCGCTGGAGTTGTGGTGCTGGAAATCGGGCATGGTACCTGACCTTTGCTGTCCAAAGCCTTCGCCTCCTTGGTTCTCAGCCATATGTTCATAGCCCTCCGCAAACGCCTGCTGGCTGCCCATGTTGTTGTAGCTCATCAGCCGCCCTCCATGCAAGCAGGAGGCGCTGGGATCGGACCCAAAGTTGCCGCTGAAGTGCGGGTGATGCTGGTGCGGGTGGTGGGTGTTGGGATGGCCGTGGTGAGGCTGCTGGTTGCCGAAAAAGCCATGAACCGGCTGAGCCTGCATCCCCCCTGCATGCAGCTCCGAGTGTCCCCGGGCATGGAAGCCGTACGCTTCCCCAGCCATGTTCATGTTCATGCCCAGGATGGGAGGCTCGGCCAGGGCGCTGATGGCCGGATCCGCGGGGCCCCCCGAGTGGAAAGCTGGCGATTTGAAGTGGGAGCTCATGGTCAGTCCGGCCTGGCTAAAGTTTCTCTCTCCTTGTCCGGCGTTTCTGCTGCTGATCTGAGGCTCAAACTGCTCCAGCCCAAACATACTTCTGGGGCTCAGTAGGGCATGGCACCCCGCGCGCCCCGGTGCGCGACTCGGACCGGCTCCCCCAGGAGCGCGCTCGGAACCGCAGCGAGCGAGAGCGCCCAACGCGGAGCCGACGGGCCGTGTCCCTGCAGCAGGCAGTGGCGGGGCGAGCCGGGTCCCCAGGGAGCTGCCCCCGCGCTCACATCTTGCGGGGCAGGTGGCCAGGGCGTGGGGGCGCTTAGCGGGGATGCGGGCGGGCGGGGCGGGCGCGGAGAAACAGGCAGCGGCCGCCCCGGCTGCCAAACAAAGTTCAAGGAAATGAAATCTGTCCGCCCGGGTCCGAGCCTCCGGCCTCCGCCCCACGCAGCCCGGGGCTCTCCGAGCGGCCGCGGCACTTACGCCTGGGGGCGCCCCGCTCTCTCACACCTGGTGGGGCGGCCGGCTCTCCCCGACCTCCGGCGGGGCTCGGCTCCGCAGCTCATCGGCTCCAGTCCCCGGGAGCTCCGCTCCGCATCGCCGGGCTGCAGAGGCGCTGGCAGCGCGGCTCAGCCTCGGGCAGCCCAGCGGGTCCGGCGGGCTCTGCGTGCCGGGCGCACGGGCTCCGCTCTCCGCGCCTTGCTGCGCTGGGGCTCCGAGGGTCTGCCGGACCCAGGCTCTCCTGGCGGGTCCCGTCGGGCCGGGCTCGGGGCGCTGCAGGGTCCCGTCGGCCGCAGGCGGTGCGGGGTGCCCGGCTCGGGGCGCTGCAGGGTCTCCGCTCCCCTCTCTTCCGCTCCCTCTCTCACCCAGAGCTGGAGAAACAGCAACAAGTTTTGCATTTCAGCAATCAATTTCAGCCATTAGAGCTGCACCAATGAGCGGCACGCATGCTCCGGCCCGGGGCGGGGCTCTCCGTTAAGGTGGCTCCTTCCCCCTCGCTCCGCAGCCCCTGGCAGCCGGCGTCGGCCTGCGCTCGGGAGCCCATCACCTCCGTGCCCGGCCTTGGCGCCGGCCGGCCGCGCCTTTCGGCCTCTTCACCCTCCCCAACCCTCCCCTCCAGCCCCGCGGCAAACCAGGCGATCAACAAATGTCGGCCCGAACGAGGGGCCTTTGTTAGCGCCCGCGATTCGCTGCGGCTCCGCGGAGCGGGACCGGCCCGGCCCGGCCCGGCCGCCCGAGCGGAGCGCAGCGCAGGGCTCCCCGCTTGGCGCAGACGGGCGGTGCGCGCTCTGGCGCTGGGAGTTGCGATTCCCGTGTAAACAGGGCACGCCTGGGCCGGGCCGGAGTCCCATTGCGGGCAATAAAAACAAACCCCGGCTGCCATGGAGGAGACGTTACAGCCGAAGTGCACCGTCTCGGCAGCGGTTTGACATTGTAATGCTCTTGCTCATCGCGGCGGTGCAGGGATGTAAATGCCATGTCTACACAGACCTCACACACGTTTGCCTTTGCTCCGTTAGGCGAGGGGGCGAGCGCTATCTGTCAGGGTATCGCCTTTGGGGCCGCGCTAAGTGGTTTGGTTAATGGTAAGTTTACCGGGAGAGCCTGAACTCCCCCAACGCGCCTCAACAACTGTTCCCCTTTCCCATCTCCAAGGCTCTTCTCTCCAGCGGGCCGGGGCTCGGTGCAGCGCCGCTGAAGAGGAGTGAAGACGCCTGCCTCCCTTCTCCCCACTTTTATTTGTCAGTTTGCAATGAAAGAGGACTGGACAGTGGGGGAGGGGGATCTATTGCTCGCTGCTGTCCTTAGGGACCTGGGCTGAGGGACAACAGAAATCCGTTATGAGCATTAGACTCAGCCAGTGCCAAGTACAGGCTACACATTTTATTTCTGGTCTTTATTTCTACACTTGCTTCAAGCGTTGCGCGAAGTACTAGTGTGTCTGAGCAAGATTTCTGTTGTAACGTTTATAGTGTTTTTTATTATTATTATCATTCAAAGTAATGGCCAGACAGCCAAGCCTCCTTAAGAGATCAATTAGTCTAGAGGGGCTAAGGAGAGGAATTGGGTTGTGATACCAAAATCAATAAGTGTAATTTAATATCTGCTCTGCTCTTTATGAAATATTTATCCCAATAATCTTAGTTAAAATGTTTAGCTCTTTCGGCTCTCCACTGGGGCTGAAACCCCCCGCAATTAGAAGTTTGTAAAAAGCGTGGACAGCTTTGAAATCAGGTAGGCAAAGGGGATCTTGGCAACAGGGTTACATTTAAAAAAACCTCAATTACAATTACGTTTACTCAGTTCAATATAAATAAAAATTGTACATAGAAACTCCGTTTAAACATGTGTTTAAGGTCGGTGTAGGTCCGGTTCGTTCCACTTTTTTCTAAACTGCGCATTAAATAAATGTTATACAGAAATTATTCTAACCCTATGTCTTTTTCCATTTAGACTTTAACCAAACAGGCAAGCCTACAAACCGGGATGATAGAAGTTATCCAGTTCTCCCCATCACACCCTGCTCGAGAAAGCGGGATTAGGCTGACTCCAAAGGCTTTACAAATATTGGGAGAAACTTCTCCCGTATTTGTGGAGATGCAACGAGAGACCGTCAGGCGACAGCATTTCTAAAGGAAAATACTTCTTTTTTTAAAAATCCTTGGATTTAGAAATAAACTACAACTATAAGGCAATTCAGGTGTTCGCATTTCCTAGATGTCAATAGACTTAAAAAAATAAAAATGAAAATTACTCCAACCAAAAAAATGAGATCTATAAATACCGGCCAAGAAGAAGTATTTGTATATGGCAGTAGAGTTTTAAAAGGATTTTTTCTGCAGGATCAGGATGCTGGGCTGTGATTAAATATTGATTTTGTGTAATTAGTTTTCATGTGAACTATCCTCCTCGCTGATGGCTTAGAGATTTCAGAACTAGAAAAGAAATGGAATTGGACATGGAAATTATTACTTAGCAAAGTGACAGGGGGAGAAGGAGAGCTGTGGAAGGCCTGGGGTGGGGTGCGTAGTTCATACCAGGCGATGGGCAGAAAATACAATAAGTAAAGACTGACAGTAATACAAAGGAATAAAAGAAAATCTTACCGATTCCAGGGAAAATAGTGACAAAAGAAAATGCCAGCTCCCCCAGACCAGCGGCTAATACAATTTAACCCAGTTCAAAACGTTACAGGAAAAGACCAGCATTTTAGACAAAGCACTTCTATTTTAATAAAGTTGGAGGGTCTAGTCTTATTCAACACGGCCTGGTGGGGTATGTAGGAATGACCAAGCGCTGTCCCACTATTCTACAGCAGCCCGGACCTTAAGTTGATTTTCAAAAATACCCTTTCTACGGGCCAGGACTGAAGCCCCCCAGAACCAGATCATTAATGGAAAGACGTGTGGTCGCTTTTCTAACCTTCCCCAGCCACCCACTTCTACACCTAATTATAGGGCACCCAAGTACCAAGTCTTATATTCAGTCAGTTCAGGCTAAACTGTGTGTGTAAAAGAGGGATTGTGTATCTCTCTCTCGGTTAATGTCTGTATGAGACTCTGAATTTCTCTAAGTGAGTGGTGGGGTTTTGTGTTTGCAATAGTGTTGTTGGGATGGTTTCTTTGAAACAGACACATTGCCCCCTAGTGCACAGATACATACAAATCCCAACCAGATTGTGAGAGAAAAGAAACAAACCCTACAGGAGAAAGGATCTGAATGAAACACGGATCTCTCGTTATTTTCAACCTTCTCCTGTTAGATTTTTCTTCCTATACAGGGTAAAGTACTTATACTAAATGCACTATTTCTGCTTCAGTGATAAACAATTCAATCAGTCGTGAGGATGTTCAAAGCTGCTACTCTAAGATAGTTTCACAATATCCATTCTCAGCCTCCCATGATTGCAAATGCTGAAATTGAGATGATGGTAAACTATTTAATAGCCTTTATTTGTGGAACATAGAAATACAGTATCAGTCCCATATAAACCTTTGTGCTGAAATGCTACTGCGGTGCCGATCCCTTAGCTTCGCCCACAATTTCAGAGCAGCGGCACCCGTGGGACACAGGAGGCTCCGGTTAGACGGTCCCTAGTTACAGTTGTTCCAGGCGGGAAGCAGTCACAGCCCCTGGTGGGTTTTCATGCCCAGGGCCCGAGGTGCTCTGCGTGCCCCGAAAGGGCGAAGGTGCAAAGGGAGGGGAACGGGGCCACACCGCCCGGCTGGAGCAGAATCAACGCGCCCCTCCCGGCCGCGATTTGAGGTTTCCTGCTCCTGCCTTGCCTGATCTTTGTGCTTGTCCTTTGTCTCAGCCCGGCTGCAGGCTGAGACCTCGCCGGCGTCTCTCCCGCCCCGATACCCCGCTAGCAGCGCCGGGAAACACGGGGAGGGCGAGAGGCGAAGCCAGGCGCTCGGGCTGCCCGGCCTTGGCCCCTCCGGGCGGGGCGCAGCAGCATCAAAGCCGGCCCGGGCCCGGGCTCCAGCCTGGCTGCGGGAGGCCGGAGCGACCCGTCCCTGGAGCCCGGGCAGAGCCGGGGAAGCCGCGCGGAGCCCAGCGCAGGCTGCAGGCAGGAGACCCGGGCTCCTCCCGCTGCCCTGGGCTGCCGCAGCGGCGGCTTCCCCCGAGCAGGGACAGAGGCGCAGTTCCACCGCCCGCGTCCACACGAGCCGTGGCTACAGGGCCGGTTTTGCACCAGACTGGCAGAGGGCGGGCTTGAAAACAGCCTGAAAACAAACGGCAGCTTCGCGTTACAGACTCACAGGCGGCCCCAGCAGCTGGGCCGTCACGGCTCCGGAGTGGCCCCGGCCCCGGCCCCGGGAGCAGAAATTCCGCTTCGCAGGGGCGCAGCCCAGCGCTAGGTGCTGAGGCCTGCTCTGCGTCAGCCCTCGCCTCGCAGGCGTACTGGCCCTTTGTACCAAGGCAAAATGAGGGAGAAACAGCTCCCCGGCCACCCCTCTCCTCTCCTCTCCAGGCCCCAGCTGGGGAAGTAGATCGTGCGGGAAATATGAACATGCAAAGAGGCTGTTTGCATACATCAAGTGCAGCCCACCTGAGCCAGGGGGTAGCTACCGCTTTAGACAATTCATAGACCAGGGCTTGGGTAGGTTCATGAACTATCTGAAAGTAGTGCAGGGGAACCAGTCCCAAATTATTGGATTTTATTTTAAAGTAGGGTGGTTGGCTTAATGAATAGTGAAATTATGAGGCCAAGTTCTAAACCAATCCCTTACATTTCACAGACCATGGCTCTTTCAAGTTCGATCTGATGTTTAAACCTGAACAATAGCACCTCTGGCAAGGGGGATTACAAAGGGAACCGTGACGTATTTTTACCTAAGGATAGAAAGATTTATGAGTTCAGATTAAAATACTGAGTTACCAAGAAATAGAGCGAGCAACTCTGGAGCCAGAACTAGCACCAGGTGCAAGCACCTTGCATGTGTAATAGCTGCATGTATGTTATCTCCAGGCCCCTAGAAGAGCTGCTCCACTCACATACAGCAGGGGCCAAAACAACCTGGTGCTACTAGTTACAGAGCCACGTGCACCGAGGGGGACCCAGCCCCAGCTGGGTGAATGCCTTGGAAAGGGTGGTAGGGAGTAAAGGCTGTTCCCTCTGACGTGCAGCCCACCAAGAGTAAGTACCCAGAAGTATTTGAGTTGCCAGTGCTCAGTCCCATCCCTGCACAGTAAAACCAAGTGCTTAGCGGCTTGTGTCCTTAACGTTCAGCACTTCCTGCTTAGGAGTAAAATCCTGTGCACCAAAAATCGCCTTTTAGCAACAGACGCCAAGGTGTCACTGGGCGGTGAGCGGAACGTGCTCACTGCCGCCCGGCTGGGTTTAATCCATTGCCCGAGGAAGGGAAATGACCAAGTGTTCAAATAAAGATCCGTGTACAGTTTGAGGAGGTGCTAGTGATCCAGGAGAGTACAGCGGTGTCCCTCAACAGAAAGGTTTCATCCAAAGTCACTTCTCTGAGCACCCACCCCCACCCCTTTCACCTCCCCTCCTCCACCAAGAGCCACCTGAACACTGAGCTCAAGGCCCCTTTTCTGTTTCCTTTTGTTGGCTAATTGAGCGGGGGCCTGAGGCCCCCCACTACCAACACCCCTTCAGGCAGGCGATCGGGGGACCCTGCCAGCGCACAAGCTCTAGTCCAGGTGGCTGTGACATGGGGCAGAGCAGTGGAAACAGGAGCCAAGGGTCCCAGCCAGAGCAGAGGCCCCATTGCCCTGCTGAGTACCAGCCCAGGGACGTGAGCAGCAACAGCTAAAGGATTAAGCGCGCAGGCCAGCCCTGCTCAGCAGCGAGGGACCTCTCGTCCTCTGCAAGAGCTAGAGCTTCAGGGGGCAGTAACACATTGACCCCAGCACCAGCCAGCAGGATCCCCCACCCTGTCCCTGGCCTGCCTGTGGCACAGGAGTGAACCCAGCTGGTTCCAGCCCAGTGTTCTCCAGTAATGCTCAGAGCAGGATTCGTTTCCAGGAGGGAGAGCCAGGCCCTGCTGAAATGGTGCAAGAGTTTCTCCCTGCCCCCCCCACACACACACTTTAAGTTTGGATCTCTGGGGTGTTTACACATAGCAAACACACGTTTCCACTGCAGTTTCTGAACCAGGCCTCAGTTGGACAGCAGAATTAATGCTAATAAAAACTGGCCTGAAGAAGAGCTCTGCCTAAGCCACAAAGCTTGCCTCACTTACAGACACCAGCTAGTCCCATCAAAGATATGACATCCTCCCACCCCCTTGTCTCGCTAATGGAAAGGGAAGCAGCTACATGCCAGATGAGAGGTAGGTTAAGGCTTTTCCTTGAGGATCTAGGTATGGAAAAGCTGGTTCTTTCAGAAGAAAAGTTGGATGGAGGTTGGTCAATCACCTCCTTAATTATTCTGTTTATTGGCTATGGGAACCCAAAGGTAAGGTTAAGTGATAATCTAAAACTTCAGTGAAGTGTAAAACATCTCCTGATCGCTAAGTACAGGGGCTTCTTCTAACTGAAGAATGACTGAGAGCAGGGACCTGTCAGGATGAAGTGGGCTGTAGCCCACAAAAGCTTATGCCCAAATAAATGTGTTAGTCTCTAAGGTGCCACAAGGACTCCTCGTTGTTTTTGCTGATACAGGTTTCAGAGGGGTAGCTGTGTTAGTCTGTGACATGGACACAGCTTGGCAAACAGCAACGTTTTGTTCTAAGTCTGCAGGAACATGTGTTTGCACTTGTACAACTGACAACGCAACTTCTCAGCAGGACTTAGGAGTTTCTGCAGCAGATAAACTGAAGCAAAAATGTTGAACAAAAATATTAATGAAAGAGAAAGATCCTCTTAAGAATCTACGAATAGCCAAACTGGCTCAAACCAATGGTACATCTAGCCCAGTATCCTGTCTCTGACGGGCCAGTGCCAGATGTTTCAGAAGGAATGAACTGAACAGGGCAATTTTGAATGATCCAGCCCCTGTTGTCCAGTCCCAGCTTCTGGCAGTCAGAGGTTTAGGGACCCCTGGAACATGGGGTTGCATCCCTGACCAGCTTGACTAACGGTCATTGATAGATAAGTTCATGGAGGATAGGTCTATTTTTTTAAAACTCAGTTATAGGTTCAGCTTTCACAGCTAGGGTGACCAGATGTCCCAATTTTATAGGGAAAGTCCTGATGTTCAGGGCTTTTCCTTATGCATGCCTATTACCCCCCAAGCCCTGTCCCGATTTTTCACACTTGCTATCTGGTCAGCCTGTTCACAACATCTCCTGCCAACAAGGTCCATATGCTGTGTGTTGCATGAAAAAGTACTTCCTTTTGTTTTAAATCTGTTGCCTATTCATTTCATCAGGTGACCCTTAGTTCTTGTGTTCTGTGAAGGGGTAAATAACACTTCCCTATTCACTTTCTCTACACCAATCGTGATTTTATAGACCTCTATCATATCCCCCTCTTAGTCATCTCTTTTATAAGCTGAACCATCCCAGTCTTTTTAATCTCTCCTTGCCTGGAAGCAGTTCCATACCCTTAGTCATTTTTATTACCCATCTCTGCACCTTTTCCAATTCTCATACTTTTTTTTGTTTGTTTGTTTTTTTGTTTGAGATGGGGCCACCAGAACTGCAAGCAGTATTCAAGATGTGGGCGTACCTTGGATTTATATCATAGCATTCTGATATTTTCTATCCCTTTCCTGATGGTTCTTAACATTCTGTTTGCTTTTTTCACTGCTGCTGCACATTGAGCAGCTCTTTGCAGAAAACTATCCACAACGACTCCAAGATCTTTTTCTTGAGTGGTGTCACAGGGTTCTCTTTGTAGATGCATCTGGGGAATAGCTCCGCATGGTTTGACATCTCTTTGCGTCTCTCATTCGTGCTGTGGCCCCTCTCACACTCCAGGAGTTTCAGTGCTTCCTCCTCATGACTTGGGGTGTTCCCTTTCCCCGGCCAAGTCACTGTTTTTCCCCCTTCCACAGCATCAAAGTCTCACTGGACCGGCTGGCTGACTGGGTATCATTCCCAGCAGTCCTCCAATCCGGGAACGCCACTGTTCAGTGGCTGATAGGGGAACCCGGGCCTGCCCCCTACTCCAGCTTCCAGCTCAGGGACCCGCTAATCAGCAGCCAAAGTCTCTCCCAGAACTAGTCTTTCTCCAGTGAATAATTTCTGTTGACTTCAGTGGGAATTGGATCATGTCCCAGATGAGAACGAAGATCTTGAAGCAAGCAAGGTCTCTTGATACATTATTCTTCCCAGAAAGCCAATTGGTATGTCCGGTCACTCTGGTCTTGTCTGAATTAGTTCTATAATCAAGTCAGGGAAAAGAAGCTATTAGTTAGAAATTGTAGTGTATATGGCACCTTGGTGTTCCTGGCCAGGCTTCTGTACTAGCTTCCAAAAGGAAGAGATTTGCATTTGTTGAATACTAGTGTGGTGTGGACATATCTCTGTTTTCCCTAGCTTCAGAGGAAGATTCCACTGTAATTAACAAGACCACTTAAAACCTTGGACAGACTTCAATACTGGTGTCCAAGAGAAAGAGATTTGTCACTATCAAACTGTTCCAAGAGATGAAGATGAAACTTGTTGGTTTTATTCCCCACAAAGCTCAGGCCCAAAATATTTTGTTTTCTGCTCTTCTGAAAACACTTTCACCTTTACCAACAGTAAGACAGCTGAACTGAGCACTGATATGGTTATTATTGAAGGCAAGGGTGTGAGCCTACAATGATATGAAAGTATTATGCTTTGAGGTTTTAGCTCCAACACTTCATTGACCTATAAAAGTGCCAGGTACTCAATTCTTTATTTTATTCTGTTATGGCATTGGCTCAGTATGGATATGTTATTATGTTATTATTTAATCCTTACCAATATACTTATTGGTGATACCAGGGACATTTTCAGATCAAAAGGCCATCTAGTTAGTTAGTTATGTACGTTTTTAAAAGTGTGCCTAAACTTTAAGTGCAGGTGCAATGAAATAAATACAAACATCACAAAACAAACCAGACCAATATTAGAGTCCCAATGTTAGTCTTGACAGGGGTCATATAGGGTTGAGGCTGTTGGGTGGGGGGAAGGTTATGTGGCCCAGTTTAAGCTAAACCAGACAAGGGAAGGTTCAGATAGACAGACTCTTTCCTGCTGGTAAAATGTCAATACTTTTGTTTTTGTTATTAGCTGAAACCCAATTTTACTTGCATACTGTCCTTTTTTTTACCACAGTCCCATTATCCTGTTTGCAGGTTGTTCTGAAAGAGAATGCTGTATCTTCCCTGCACTGGTGCTAGCGATGACAGCCATCTGATAAACAGTGTGAAAAGGCTAGTTACCTTCAGCAAGACGGATATTCAGAAATTCTTCACTGCAGAATGCTAATACTTCTGTTGCCTGATACAATTTCTTTTCTTTCTCCACTGTATAGTGTATTCAAATGTTACTTTAAAAATCGTGTGCGCGTGCATGCGCCCGTAATGTCATTTCATTAAAAAAAAAACACAAACTCAAATGACTTCTGGCCCAGTGAAATCACAATCAGCTTATATTTTCAGGTTTCTTTCTTGAAATAAAATTTGCAAGCTAGCATCCAAGGAAGGGTAATTAGGAACCATCTACTCAGAATTTGCTGAGTTAAATTAAATTAAATTAAATTAGAAGGAAGACTCACTCAAATTACTGGGAGGAATCAAAACTCAGACTCATTCTCCAAGTGGCTACAAAAGCCATATTTCCTGACGTGCAGAATAACACTGAACGAATAAAATTCAGCAACTGGACATTTCCTTGTTTCTTAGGCAGAAAGTCTCAAATGCATTGCTGCAGAATCAATGTTTGTCTCTTCACCCCCCCCCCCCATGCATACACCCTACTCGCCTCCACATAAGCACTCAGCTGCACTTGCATAGCAAGGGTACAACAGCCTCTATCAGCTTCTCATGTCCATTTAGTGTAATCTCTCTTTTCCAGAGGGAAAGGAGTGGTCAGCCTCAGATAACTGGTTAAGTAGAAAACTGGACCACATGATATATGGACAGTTACTTCCTGATGAGAAATGTCTACCAGTGTGACCAACAGACGGCTTCCTTTTGGCAAGTTGGAAGAGTTACTCCCCAAGAAACAGAACGGTTCCAATACTAGTAAGAGCAGAGAGTCCATCCAGGTGTGTGGAAGTGGTGGTAGATGGGCACCACGTGACAGTGCCAGCACACTACACTGTAGCACAGCACACCTCACTAGCCAGGGTTATCCAACTTCTTAATTTTTTGGACCACAAATGGATCCACCTCTTTCCCCAGCATCCAAAACTCCCACCACTAATCTCAAAGTGTTTAGATCTGCAGAGCATCAGGGAGGGCTCTATGGGACCAGCCACAGTTTGAGAATCACTGTACTACAGAACTGACAACGCAAAAAATAGCAACGAGCAAACTGATACCAGCCTAAATGTCTTGACAATGAAAAGAGGATTTAGTTGACTGGAATTTCAAGGTAACTTCTGACCAAGCAATTGTCTGCCACTGGCCAGTACCAATATGTCTATTATTTATAAAACACCATCACCAGGCTCAGTTCCAGTGCTTGACAGAGTCTTTTCACCAAAACAAACCTGGAGCACTGATGTCAGTAACATGTACATCTCAACGTGGTGTCAAAACCCCATGAGAAGACTGCCACTGCACAAATGGTGGTCCACACTACCATCCCAGTCAGGAGAAAATCAGAGGGTCATACTGATCGTTCAGCCAAGTAAAGATGAGGATTCTCTTAAGTTGTCCCCGATACTGAATAGAATATTGTACCCAAAGATTTAAAGTAGAAATATAGTCTGTTATATTCATTTGTTCTGTTTTCTTTGAAAATGACTGTTAATTGCTGCTGCCAAATCCAAACTTTGGAGGATTTATTTATTTTTATACTCAAGACAATATTGTGATGTAAGGTTCCCTGTTACAAACTCTAAATTTGATCATTAAAACCAAGGAAAGGGGTTACTGTTTTAAAAAGAATTCAAACAACTTAAAACAATCAGGCTCAAGAAACCAGGACTAGAAAGAGGCCTATTCAGCTTGCACTAAGAAAAGTTGCTGCTCAGTAAAAAAACAACTTTTTTAACAAAATGAGTGCATCATACACAAGCATCATGACTGGTACAATTAGTGAGCAAATGCAAGAGTTCAGCTCAGTTCATAATTATTCAGCAAATCTATTCATAATGATTTTTCCTCCCTGCAGCAATTAACTATGTGGGCTTGTTACCACTGAGAATCTAACTGAAAGCTACCATAGCCTGTTCAAAACAAGCACACATGTGGGAGAAACTTCAGCTTGACCAATCATAAGCAAAAAGCCTTTTAAATCACTCTATCAAACAAAAACAAAAATCTTACCTTTGTTTGCTTTTTATACCTCCAATTCTCTGTAAAGGTACCATTTCAGTGAGATGTCTCAGGGCCTCAAGAATATCATTTTTTTACTGCTAAGTCAGCACTGCAAAGTTTTGATTGTTTATTCACCTGAAAGCATACCAAAAACCCCATTTAGTTAGTGTTTCCTATCTTGTACTAGCCAAAGTGATTATCTTTAAGGTCAGAGCATGGTCCCATAAAAGGTGCTCATTGAAGAACTGATTTTTCCTGGCAATACTCTGTACTTTTAGTAGACCTGCACAGGAAGAGAAACATGAATGCTTCTGAGAAGAGGTGTCTAAGTTTAGTGGCTAACATTAATAGTAGCAGGAAAGTTTTTAACATTTCTATCTGGAATCTGGACGTATTACAACTCCTCCACCTCAACCAATACAGCATTAGCCAGTCACTGTTACAAGAAAGCCGGTGTTTTGGATGGATAGACGGACCCAAAAGGAAGATGCCTTTCAAATCTAATGCAAATGTCCTGAATCAGTAGAGAACACTGACAGGGCAGTGAAATCAGAGCAGGATTAGCAAAAGGACTACACAAACAGACACACCCACACACACCTTTCTGTAGAGGACTGTTTGTTCACCAAGGAGATGCAGCCCCCTGTAAGGCAGGGCATGACAAAGACTATGCAACAAAATTTCAAAACAGTTTAAGGGGAAGAGAAAAGTAAGTTCACTGGTTAAAACTGTAGAGATATTTCTTGTAAACAGCTGCAAATCCATAAGTTAGGCACATTGAAAGGTTTCACTGATAGCCGTGTTAGTCTGTATCAGCAAAAAAAAACCCCAAAAAGACCAAGGAGTCCTTGTGGCACCTTAGAGACTAACAAATTTATTTGGGCATAAGCTTTCGTGGGCTAGAACCCACTTCATCAGATGTATGAAGTAAAAAATACAGGAGCAGGTATAAATACATGAAAGGATGGGGGTTGCTTTACCAAGTGTTAGGTCAGTCTAATGAGATAAATCAATTAACAGCAGGATACCAAGGGAGGAAAAATAACTTTTGAAGTGGTAAGAGAGTGGCCCATTACAGACAGTTGACAAGAAGGTGTGAGTAACAGTAGGGAGAAATTAGTATTGGGGAAATTAAGTTTAGCTTTCATCCAGACCACATCACATGATCCATTGTCTACAGCCAAGCTCTAAGATACAACTGCATTTGCTTCGATCCCTCCGACAGAGACAAACACCTACAGAATCTCTATCAAGCATTCTTAAAACTGTAATGCCCACCTGGTGAAGTGAAAAAACCGAATGACAGAGCCAGAAGGGTACTGAGAAGTCACCTACTACAGGACAGGCCCAACAAAGAAAGTAACAGAACGCCACTAGCCATCACCTACAGCCCTCAACTAAAACCTCTCCAGCACATCATCAAGGATCTACAACCTATCCTGAAGGACGATCCCTCACTCTCACAGACCTTGGGAGGCAGGCCTGTCCTCGCTTACAGCCCCCTAACCTGAAGCAAATACTCACCAGCAACTACACACTACCCCACAGAAACACTAACCCAGGAACCAATCCCTGTAACAAACCCCGTTGCCTACTCTGTCCCCAGATCTACTCTAGCAAGTAGACCCAACCACATGAGCCAAACCATCAGGGGCTCATTCACCTGCACATCTACTAATGTGATATATGCCATCATGTGCCAGCAATGCCCCTCTGCCATGTACATTGGCCAAACCGGACAGTCTCTACGTAAAAGAATAAATGGACACAAATCTGACATCAGGAATTATAACATTAAAAAACCAGTAGGAGAACACTTCAATCTCTCTGGTCACTCAGTAACAGACCTCAAAGTGGCAATTCTTCAACAAAAAAACTTCAGAAACAGACTCCAACGTGAAGCTGCAGAACTGGAATTAAGTTGCAAACTAGATACCATCAGATTAGGCCTGAATAAAGACTGGGAGTGGTTGGGTCATTACAAAACCTAAACTTAATTTCCCCAATACATATTGCTCCCTACTGTTACTCACACTTCTTGTCAACTGTCTGTAATGGGCCACTCTCTTACCACTTCAAAAGTTATTTTTCCTCCCTTGGTATCCTGCTGTTAATTGATTTATCTCGTTAGACTGACGTCACACTTGGTAAAGCACCCCCATCCTTTTATGTATTTATACCTGGCTCCTGTATTTTTTACTTCATACATCTGATGAAGTGGGCTCTAGTTATGCCCAAATAAATTTGTTAGTCTCTAAGGTGCCACAAGGACTCCTCGTTTTGTTTTTGTTTGCACATTGAAAGGACACCCTGAATCGTGACGCTTACAAAAAGTGCGCTGGGATTTCTGAAGCAGCACAAGTGTTCAGGATCTTGGCTTTGTATCTCCCTTGACATACTGCACTCCTTCCTTTCCCCTCAAGTTTCACTGAACCACCCCAGCTCCCACCCCGAGAACCCTTTTCAGTTGTTGTCTCTCTGTGTTTTAGCAGGTGGGGCGGACTGTTCATAGCTCAGACTGAAACTAAAACTGTTTTAAACCCTTATTTTGTACTAATTTTCTGAAAATTTCACCTTAGAGACTGAACTATTCCATGATTAGTCTTAGTCAATTATGATTTTTTTTGAGAGTTTGTGCAAAATCCTGTGTCATTTGACTTCTGTAATGTTAAAAAAAAATCTCATTTAAACAAAATAAGTTGCCACATTTTTACACACACACACACACACACACAGTTAGTTGAAGCAGCTGAATTTTGAAACTTGGCTTGTAAATATTTCTCACACATGAAAAAAACTGGTTGGACAATAAAGTTAAGTGACTGAAAAAGTACTGACCATTCCTAGGGCTAGTCTACACTGTGTGGTCGCAGCGCTCTAAAAAACCACCTCCATGAGGGGCGCAGCTCCCAGCGTTGTGGCAATGTTTACACCAGCACGTTACAGCGCTGAAACCTGCTGCGCTCAGGGGGGTGTTTTTTTCACACCCCTGAGTGAAAAAGTGGCAGCGCTGTAAAGTGCCAGTGTAGACAAGCCCTTAGTAGGGACCTGCAAAGATTTTAAACAAACCCTAATACAAGTCTACACCTTTTGTGACACCACAATGTACATTTGGTCTGTCCAGGGTCCTGACCGGCACAAAAGAAGTTGCTACTAGAACAATTTTCACAAGAAAGATTGTAAGTGTCCCATGTAAATCTACAGAGCGAAAGGCTGATTTGCCCCAGTTAAGTACAAGTTCTGTGCCAGTCACCTCCGCCAGAGGTAGACTTCAAAGCCGAATTGGGTTATTTTATGTACACGTACAACCCTTGAGTCGCCCGAGCATTCCCTGTAGTTTCCAGCCCCTTATCCACTGAATGCCACAGAATTACCAGGCCTGCTGTTCCCAAAGGAATAGGACACACCAGCTTGAAAGAGTCAACTCAGAACCAGCATTTGCTTAACACCTCAGCCTTGAGAGATAGTTATAGTGCAAACAAGAATAAGTTCATAATCAAAGAAAAGAGATCTGCGTGATAGTAAGAACCCTGGAAACAAATGGTTGCATATAAAAAAATCATAACCAGCTTTCTAGAGACTAAACTTAAGCTAACAGGTTAACCGCCTGTCTAAAGAAGCTTATCTCACCTAGAGTTTTCTCCAGTGTATTTAACAAACCTTGGTTGAGATCCCACCTTCATTAAGCACGCCTGCTGTCCATTTACTTCCTATGCTAACCCTAAGCATCTCCTTCTTAAGCACACCTTTGAAGTGCACCTCAAAATAAGGTTCTCCTCTCCTGCTGTTTTTCTTCCCTGTTAGTTTCTTTAGGACGATCTTGCCTTCATTTGCATTCAGTTCAGATGTGAGCCACTACTCAATTTACATGTAAACAGCTGGATACACAGCTATTCTTGTCTGACAGAAAACTTGTTTTTCACCTTTGCTGGTGGACCAGTGCCTTGATCCAGACTCCAAGAACATATTTTCAGTGTATATACATAACTCCTTTCACAACATCCGGAGGAGCATTTCTCAGTGATATTGACGGCCAGTGTGACACCAGCTTTCATTTAAGACCTCTTGTGGTATTCTTTAGTGAACTAGAATGTACAGCTCAAACACACCTGTGCACCCCTTTCCCAGAGGGCATTAGGAGGTTCTGGAGTAGTCACAATATTGAATGCATACCATTTTTCCTAATCCAGACCATTCTAAAAACAAGAACATTAAATTGAACTACCTAGATTCATGCATTATTAAGCTTGTAGAGGGCAGAAGGAGGCAGGGGGGGGGCGCTGTTCTCTTAGTCTTTGCAGATTTCATTTTTGAAAATTCAAATTCCATCATTAGTGTAAACCACTGCAGAGCTACCTCGGCCTGTCCCAGTGTTCACAGAACCCCAGTGTAGCCTGCCACTTCGCGAGGTGCTTGCCTTCATTCCGAGCCTATTCCCACACCCCTGGGCCAGACACTATTTATTTATTTTAATTAAATTATCCATTCATGCTCCCATTTTATAAATGATGCTGTGGAGGCTACACATACTAGAGAAATGATTACAACACTCACCACCTGCGCTGACAAGGACACTTGGCGTTCCTGCTTTCCAGAAGCAAACCTGCATGGCTCCTTGCCATAACTACCAAGGGTTAAAAATCCCTTACCAGCCATAATCATTCCTTTTCCAAGCCTAGCCCAGCTTGGTACAAAAGGCCTGCTTTAATCCCGGTTGCAGAGACTCACATTGTACTCACGGACTTCTAGCAATGTCAGGCTGTCAGGTTTCCAGCTAATATCCAAAGCACAGCCCAAGCAGAGCCTAGGAACAAAGACTACTTTGTTACAGAAAAAAAAATCCCTAAAGATATTACCAGTGCAGTAAAGTTCAAACTGTTAAATGATTCAAATATTATTTAATGAATTCATTTGAAATGAGGTCTTACAGCCCAGAACACTTCTAGATCATCATTTACAGAGAATCCACCTCTTCGTTTACCTCTTTATGAAGTTGTTGCTTTCAGGTTTTAATTATAACCATTTTCCTTCCAGGCTTTTGTGGGGATTCCCGGGGTTGGTACAGCTGGTCTGTGACTACTGAGTTTTCCAGAAACATTTTAATCAAATTCACATCACTTGTCTTGGACTACTGTATATAATACGTAAGGGTGACAGCCCATTGCTAAAAGTAGCAGCATAAACTGCTTTTCTCTAATGGTATAAAGACCAGAGATTTTACAATTAGGGGTTTTGGTTTGGGGTTTTATTTATTTATTTAATTTAGTTATTTATTTAAAATAAAGTAAAACAAATTCATGTGCCCAGATTCAAATTGAGCCATGTGGAGTTCAGATTTAGGGCTTGTCTACACGGAGCAGCAATGCACACTAACGGGGTTGGATTTCTAAAATGCACCAATGTGTCACCCACCAACTGGCCTGTACAGACCCTGCTAGCATGAACTAAAAGTTCTCTAGTGCACATTAATGTAGTACTGTTTGAAACAGCACTGCATTAATGCAAACTAGGAAACTTTCTGTTCACACCAGCAGGGTCTGTACAGGCCAGTTAGTGAGAGACACACTGGTGCACTTTAGAAATCCAACCCCATTAGTGTGCATTGCTGCTCTGTGTAGACGCGCTATGTGGTGTATACTGAACTCACCAAGCAAGACTTAAAGATTCAGTTCTGAAAAAAACTTCTACACCTCTGGTAAGGAAAATCAGAGAAACATGGAGGACAGCTGTACGTAAGAAATCTGAAAGAAGACAGCAAATCTGTATGTAAGAAATCTGAAAGAAGACAGACAACGTATTTGTGTTCCTTTTTTTGGATCGTAGTTCTACCGTAACAGACTCGTCTCCCCAGCATGCAATGAGATCCAGTACCTCCCGTTCGGACCATGCTGGAGCTCGTCTCCGACTCTGGGACTGCGTGATCTCTTGTGATGGTGGACTCGGCATGGTCGCCTGGGATGGTGGACTGTGCTGATGGTCACCTGTGCTGATGGTGACCAAACAGGAAATTAAATTAAAAAGTTCCCGGGGATTTTCCTGCCCACTTGGCCAGTGCATCGGAGTTAAGAGTGTTGTCCAGAGTGGTCACAAGAGAGCATTCTGAGATAGCTCCTGGAGGCCAATAACATCCAATTGCGTCCACAATACCTTTAACCGGGGATTGCAATCTTGATTTAAGATGAGGTGGAGTACAGAAATCGGATTAAAGAGCCCATTAAATCAAAAAAACGGTTTGGTCATGTGGATGGAATGATTTTTTTTCCCCCAAATTAACTCGGCTAATTACAAAATAACAGATAGTGTAGACCAGGCCTTAGATGAGTTAGTGGTGCTTACTGGGATGAAAAAAAGCCACTCCTGCTCTCAGGCATCCAGAGAGGGGTTAGTTTTTTGAGTGATGGCCCCTATGTGTATTCCACTCAAGGGAGTGCATGTACTCCATGTGCCTGAAACTGGAAGATTTTTCACTAGCAGTGTCCATTGGTCCAAGCCTGTGCCCTTCTCCTCCTTGTGCTTCAAATCAATGCTATAAAAGGCAGTGCAGACAGACGACCTTTCCAGTTCCTTTCTACTGCCTGTGGTCTGAGATGGACCTCTCTGCAGCTTTAGCTAACGTTTTCTTTAGTACAATCAGTTGTACATAGTTGTACCTGTCCCTAGGTAAGTTTACTCTTAGGTAGTGTTAGTTTTAGAGTAGCTTTAGGAGTAGATCTAAGACATCCATACTGGATTGCAGACAGCTGGAAGCCTTTATCCGCCGCCTTTCAGAATGATCACCCCGGCCTCTATAATCCCCTTGTTAAAACCAAGGTGACTGGTTTGCAGCTCTCAGTTTCAGGGATGTTTATTTCCACATAGATATCTGTCCTGCACATAGGAGGTCCCTGGGGTTTACTAGAGGCTTAGACCACTAGCAATACACAGTGCTCCCCTCTGGCCTCTCAACAGCGCTGAGAGCATTCAGGTGTCATTGGTAGTGGCAGCTCACCAGCCTTACCAGGGCACATTTGTGTTCCTCTAGCTCAGTGACTGGGGTAGTGATGAGTGCTCCTGGGGAAGTCAGACCAAGAAGTGCAGCTAGCAGCCCTGTCCCTACTCCGACTCCTGCAAGCAACATGACTCCAACTAAATGCAAAAAAGTCCCTTTTAGGGCCCATGCAGACTAGAGACTTTGCTGGAGCAGACTTGCTTATGGCCCAAGCAAACCAACCTCACGGCCAGTTCCAAGCTATGAAGGAGTCCTCAGATGATAATACGATCACGTCTCATCCTTTGTAGGCCGCATGGCTACATAGAATATATGGGACGCCCATCACTAAACTTTGTCTGTGATATCTGTAGGCATCATTGTGGATGGCATGTGCCAAGCAAATCCAGTGTGGACAAGCTGGTCTCACTCCCCCACAGAGTTCTGGCTTCACTCACCTAATGGGAAAACAGGAAGACTGTGTATAGCGGTTCCCCTCATCCTCCCCACCCACAAAAAGATTAATTACAGATGCCTCCCTGTTAGACTGGGGAGCCCATCTGGACAATCCAATAGCACAGGTACTTGGATGTCTTAGGAATCTAAGTATCAGAGGGGTAGCCGTGTTAGTCTGAATCTGTAAAAACCAAAAGAGGGTCCTGTGGCACCTTTAAGACTAACAGAAGTATTGGGAGCATAAGCTTTCGTGGGTAAGAAGCTTACTTCTTCAGATGCAAAAGGCCCACCCTTCTTTGCATAGACACTTGTCCATCTCTGGAAGTGGTGCATTCACCGCCAGATCACCCTCTCAGCAGTGCCCCTTGCCCAGGCTGGGGCACACTGGTAGACGCTTCAGCCGACATTTCTCCAGACACCCCGAGTGGAAATTGCATGACTCAGTGGTATGCAGCACTTTCAACAATGGCAATTCCTACTGTAGGATCTCTTTGTCTTTCATGAAAACAAGAAATGCCCAGTCTCCTGCTCCCAAGTGGGCTGGGGCCACAACTCTAGGGTTACCATATTTAACAAATAAAAAAAGAGGACCCTCCACGGGGCCCAGCCCCGCCCCAACTCCGCCCCTTCCCCACTTCAACCCCACCCTAACTCCGCCCCCTCCTCCCTCCCACTCCCAGCCATGCGAAAAGGGCTGCCCGAGTGCTACCGGCTTCATGGTTTGCCGGGCAGCCCCCAGACCCTGTGCCCCTGGCCGGCGCTTCCCCAGCGCAGCTGGAGCCCAGGAAGGGAAGCGCCCAGCCAGGGGCGCAGGGTCTGGAGGCTGTCTGGCAAACCGTGAAGCCGGTAGCGCTCGGGCTTTGGGCAGCCCCTATGCCTCCGGACCCTGCGCCCCTGGCCAGGCACTTCCCCTCCCGGGCTCCGGCGGCGCAGGGTCCGGAGGCATGAGGGCTGCCCGAAGCCCATAGCACTCAGCTCTTAAACAGAACCGAAGACTCAGGGGAGGAGCAGAGCCGCCGCGGGAGGGGAAGTGCCCGGCCGGCATTTTCCCGGACATGTTCAGCTTTTTGGCAATTCCCCCCGGACGGGGGTTTGAGTGCCAAAAAGCCGGACATGTCCGGGAAAAACCGGACGTATGGTAACCCTACACAACTCCAGAGGGGACATTTCCAGTACAGTGGTGGAACAGCTAACGTACACATTCCTGCCCATCCCTCTCTTACCTTGAGTGCTGAGGAAGCTCAAACCAGACAAAGTGTCAGATGACAGATGATGGACAGTGAGATGATGTGGAAAAAGCTGAAGTACTCAATGCTTTTTTTGCCTTAGTCTTCACAGACAAGGTCAGCTCCCAGACTGCTGCACTGGACAACACCGTATGGGGAGGTGAGCAGCCCTCAGTGCTGAAAGAACAGGTTAAGGACTATTTAGAAAAGCTCGACATGTACAAGTCCATGGGGCCGGATTTAATGCATCGAGGGTTCTGAGGGAGGTGGCTGATGTGATTGCAGAGCCATTGGCCATTATCTTTGAAAACTTGTGGCAAGTGGGGGAAGTCCCGGACAACTGGAAAAAGGCAAATATAGTGCCCATCTTTTAAAAAGGGAAGAAGGAGAATCTGGGGAACTACAGACTGGTCAGCCTCACTTCAGTCCCTGGAAAAATCAGAGAGTCCGTTTTGAAGCACTTGGAGGAGAGGAAGGTGATCAGGAACAGTCCACATGGATTCACCAAGGGCAAGTCATGCCTGATCAACCTGATTGCCTTCTCTGATGAGATAACTGGCTTTGTGGATGAGGGGAAAGCAGTGGATGTGATATACCTTGACTTTAGCAAAACTTTTGATACGGTCTCCCATGGTATTCTTGCCAGCAAGTTAAAGTAGTATGGATTGGATGAATGGACTATAAGGTGGATAGAAAATTGGCTAGATCGTTGGGCTCAACAGATAGTGATCAATGGCTCGATGTCTAGTTGGCAGCCGGTATCAAGCGGAGTGCCCCAAGGGTCGGTCCTGGGGCCGGTTTTGTTCAATATCTTCATTAATGATCTGGATGATGGGATGGATTGCACCCTCAGCAAGTTTGTGGATGACACTAAGCTGGGGGGAGAGGTAGATACGCTGGAGGGTAGGGATAGGGTCCAGAGTGACCTAGACAAATTGGAGAATTGGGCCAAAAGAAATCTGATGAGGTTCAACAAGGACAAGTGCAGAGTCATGCACTTAGGAAGGAAGAATCCCATGCACCGCTACAGGCTGGGGACCGACTGGCTAGGCAGCAGTTCTGCAGAAAAGGACCTGGGGATTACAGTGGACGAGAAGCTGGATACGAGTCAGCAGTGTGCCATTGTTGCCAAGAAGGCCAATGGCATATAGGGCTGCATTAGTAGGAACATTGCCAGTAGATCGAGGGAAGTGATTATTCCCCTCTGTTCGGCACTGGTGAGGCCACATCTAGAGTACTGCATCGAGTTTTGGGCCTCCTGCCACAGAAAGGATGTGGACAAATTGGAGAGAGTCCAGGGGAGGGCAACAAAAATGATTAGGGGGCTGGGGCACATGACTTATGAGGAGAGGCGGAGGGAACTGGGCTTATTTAGTCTGCAGAAAAGAAGAGAGGGGGAATTTTATAGCTGCCTTCAACTACCTGAAGGGGGGTTCCAAAGAGGATGGAGCTCAGCTGTTCTCAATGGTACCAGGTGACAGAACAAGGAGCAATGGTCTCAAGTTGCAGTGGGGGAGGTCTAGGTTGGATATTAGGAAAAACTATTTCACTAGGAGGGTGGTGAAGCACTGGAATGGGTTACCTAGAGAGGTAGTGGAATCTCCACCCTTAGAGATTTTTAAGGCCCGGCTTGACAAAGCCCTGGCTGGGATAATTTAGTTGGGGTTGGTCCTGCTTTGAGCAGAGGGTTGGACTAGATGACCTCCTGAGGTCTCTTCCAATTCTAATCTTCTATGAGTCTATAAAATGGTTGAGGTCTAAAGATACAATGGTTTAGGTCAAATAAGCACTGCCATTGCAGAGATGCCAGAACAGGTTTGAGAATCCAGCCCTCAGATACCAGGGTTATGGGCATTATATAGAACTTTTATTCTCTGTATAATTTTAAAGAGATTGCCATGGGTGCCCAAGGCTTGAGACAGAAGTCCTTTTAAAAACGTTTTAAAGCATCAATTTAAATACAGAACTCATACTAATGGGGGTAGGAGTGGTGTGTGATGCTGGGGTGAGATGGGATGAACCCAGAGTGTGTTTCTAAGCCCTGCTATGAGTCGATGCATAGTGGAATAAAGTCCCAATGGGATATTTGCTTTGCAGTTAGACAGTATGTTTATATTTCAGAAAAGATGTTAAATCACTTAGCTAGGGGGAAGGTATGCCTAACTCGGAAACATTCAGGTTCAAATCTTGAATGCCGGTACAGACTTTTTACATTCCTGTGTTTGGGGATTTATAAAAATATTACACAGTGCCAGTAGGCCAAAGGCTCAAGACAACCAGCACAGATTTTAAAACAGCCAGAATTAAGAAAACACCCAAAATCAGAGCTGTGGGAGTAAAGTCACGGAGCAAAGTGGCAGTGAATCTACAGCATTTTTTATTTTCACATTCAACATAATTCAGCTTTGTATTAATAGGAACAGAACATTTTAACAGTACTGTGTTTCTCCACCAAATAATCTTTCTAGTAAACTGGTATATACTGTTTAAGATATAGTTAATGCATTCAAATCTTTTCTCCTCCCATTCACAAATCCTTTTATTAAATGTTTGGAGCCCACATAAGCCACGGTTACTTAAGCAAGGGAAAAGATGGGTTTTCCTTTCTGTGCTTAACTAAACAAATCCCACCATCCTGTTTAGTAAGTATTATACCTTCATTCCTAAAGAGAAACTCAGATTTTCTACAAATGTTCAGTATTCAGTGACCCCTGCTGGCCACCAGAGTAGTAGCAGCCCAAGTATATCTCTGCAGAAAGAATATAAAAGTAGCAGTGAAAAAAAAATAATTAATTTAAAAGAAATACCTAAGGTAGAGGAGCCACTTTCACTAACTAAAATACAAGCAAGTACTAGCCAGGAAACATGGTAATTGCAGCTTATTCCCTTGGTGTGTTGGAACCAGAGACTTTGCTCCAACACGGATGAACTTGTCTTGGCACCATTGGGACATTCACATCCTCTACTTTGCGTGGTGGCTTGGTAAGAGGTTTGCAAAGAACACTGTAGTTGATTTTAAGAACAAGTCAGAGCATTTTCAACTGGAATGCACTCTGAATTCCAGTCTCATCTCCTGTTTTATCTTACTCACAATCAGAAACATTAAAGATAACCATGAAAAGTTTTTTTTTCTCACCTACATTTTTAGCATCCCCAAAAGCAATTATCTTTCTGTAACTTGTGTTACTTTGACAGCAGGAGCAACAAAAATATTCCCCTTGTCCCCCACCTTCCCAAAATGTATTAGACCTCAGAACAGCCAGTGGTGGGAACTCACAGGTTTCCTGCTCCCCACCCCATGTCACTTTTAATCATGATATTTCTTGAAGATTAAGTGAGGCCTACTAGTATGGAACACTTAACAGGCAAGTCTTGTTTCTCAGGTACATGTGGACGGCTTCCACTTTGTCTCTTTGCACCACAGCTTTGTTAATGATTTTGTAGCATGTTTCTATGTGCAGGTTCAAAGGTGCATGGCCCCGTATTGCACCTGAATGGCCCAGGCGCCCTGAGGCTCATTCTGTCTTCATGTTCTAGTGTGCCTGTTACGCTGACAGACCCCAGTTGGCGGCAGGTGGAATCAAACCTGGGACCTCTGAAGCTTAGTGCATGAGCCTCTACTGCATGAGCTAAAAGCTAAAAGGGCTCTTAGCTGAGGCTGTAGCAGACTCATCAATCTCTCGCTGGGCTAAGTGGCAGTAGAGAGGGGGAGAGCACCACACCCAGCAGGCCTGGGTTTCACCAGTGTGTTTCTGCTCACAGTTGGTCTGGCCCCCAATGTGTTTTGGTAATGGGCATTGTATAAAAACGTAAGATTAGATCATTCTTACGGCATTTCAATTGCACCCGCCAGTGAGGTTTCGAGGTACCAACCCTGGTAGTAAATCTTCCAATGTCTCTGATTTTGTGTTTTCATGACTCACGTTTCCATAGTGAACATGAATGGTCATCCAAAGGAAGGATGGTCTTGTGTAGGGTGTGTCCCGATATCTGCCGGCAGCGCCTTTTTTTTTTTTTTTGGCCCCCCTGGGGGGGCCTGCCCCAGTTTTTTTTTTCCCCCCCCCCCCCCCCCCCCATGTGTCCCGATTTTTTCTTTCCTCATCTGGTCACCCTAGTCTTGTGGGACTCGAGATGTCTGGGTTCAAGCCATGACTGCCACAGACTCCCAGGAGACCTGAGACAAGTCACCAAAGCCCAGATCCTCAAAGGTATTTGGGTACCTAACACCCTTTGATTTCAATGTGAAAATCTGGGCCTTCATCCCTGAGCTCCAGTCCCCCATGTGTAGAATGGGGCTAATACTCCCATCCTTGCCTTGTCCAGCTAGATAGTCCCTATTCCAAAGAGTTGACAATCTCTGACTATGTGCACATACAGTCCCAGCACAACAGGGCTGTGACCTGGTTGTAGCCTAAAGGTGCTGCAGTGATGCAAATAATAACAAACAGCAGCAGCAAAACTACTGGCGCAAACATGTTAAATAAAAAGTTCATATTAAGTCAGGTCTGGTCTAATCCTAGAATTCAGGGAGATCTGGACTCTCACCCTGAGATACAGAGTTTCAAACACGTTCTCCAGCCTCAGCATTCTTGCACAGCTGAAGTTTTTCACATTAGCTGTAGATCCCACCCCTGTCTGCACATCTCTCTCTCATATCAATGTCTCAGGTACTAATGCATCAGTTTAGTTCCCCTAGACAGATGGTCTGTGAACTAGTTCAGGAACACTGATATTTGAGGGCTGAGAAAAATGAAAGTGAACAGTATGTGCATTTATGTAAATCTGTTTAGTGAATGATCAACAAGAAGTGGATGAGATGAACTGTCAGTTACAAGTATCTAACTCTTGGGTTAACTAACAAAATGCATCTAATATAAATCAACCAGGCAGGTTTTCCTTTACATCCCCAGTCATATTTCTATTTATTTTAAACACAAGAAGTGAGTTAGGAGACATTTCATTCCAATTAGAGTAGGTTACATCTATTCAAGAAGCTGGCAATTTACCAATGATCTAATGAGAAAAGTTATGATGATGTAATTATGGTGATGAGAACCATATATTTAGCTTTTCCTGTTCAGTGCACTAGTCTAGTGTTAATCTTCTCTTATTTTAGAACACATTGATTTGTGTATTTTACATGTGCCATAGGCTCAGATGAAAATATAGATAAATTGCATCCTATAGATATTTGGTGCAAGGAATCATTTTCTTATCCTCCTCAAGGGACTGCTATTGTTCAGGACCAATTCTTGATTTAAAATAGTTCTTAAATTTTTATATTTGCAAGACAGAGTACAACACAACTCTCTCTCTCTCTCACACGCACACACACACACACTATAATCATGGGTTGTGCAAATCCTGCAGTGCTTTTGTTTGACTATAGCAAATTTTGCCAGCTGGCAAGGGGAGCAGCAAATTAACTAACAACATGTTTCCAAGGCTGTCATAATATCATTGATGATGTGGGTGTATAACCAGGAAGCAAACAAAGCTGAGCCATAGAGCTTTTGCTTCTCAAGTAAGAGGACAGGGAAACAATATTTGCTAACAAGAAAACACGAAGTGCTAAGGAAAGGAATGTTTGCAGTGTTATTGTAGCCATGTTAGTCCCAGGGTATCTGACAGAGAAAAGGCCAACTTCCTCCAGGACACAACCAACTTCCCCCAGAAACCCCAAAACATTAACAGCCTCCCTAAGAACACCATCCTTGCCACCAGCGATGTTACCTCCTTATACTGCAAAGTCCCTCACAATGACAGCATCACTGCCTGCCTCAAATATCTATAAGATAACGGACAATTTTCAGATATCCAACCCAAACATCACCAAACTCATCCATTTCATCCTCACCCATAACAATTTTACATTTCACAAGCACTTTGTCCAAACCATGGGAACAGCCCTGGGTACTAGGATGACTCCCCAATATGCCGGCTGCTTCCTGGGCCACCTTGAGGAAGAATTTATGGAAAAATATACCACGAAACCAATAATATGTGAGATCAATTGATATTTTTATCCACTGGACAGACAACATATCCTGCCTCATAGATTTCCACCACAACAACCACCACCCATCCATTAAACGCTCTTTAAAATGCTCCCGCATCAGCATCAACTTCCTATCAGCTTCAGCAACAGAACCCTACAGACAATTATAGACAAGAAACCCACAGAACACCACCCTTACTTTCACAGATCCAGTAACCACCCCAAACATACCAAGAAATCTGTTATCTACAGCCAGGCACTCAGATACCGCAGAATATACTCCAAGGAGAAAGTGTGGGATACACACAATAACCACCTTCACCAAATAAGGACACTCCATCAGAAAAGTAGATCACATCAGAGAACCTGCTTCAATGCAGAAAAAGAACCCCCACCCACCCCTAGTTGTCACCTACCACCCCAAACTGGAACCCATATGGAGTATCATTCAACCGTTATAACCCATACTTGATGGAGACCACATGCTGAAAGAAACCTTTCCTGAGCCTCCTCTTCTGGACCAAACAACTCCTCAACCTCTCCAAACTCATGGTCAGAAACAAATGCCTCAAGACCACACCACACCAACTCAAAGCAGCACCAGACTCTGCCAGAACAGATGCAAAATCTACAGACATCTCTCCACTGCTACGACGAATAAACCCCCTCCCCACAAACAACCTTTTCAAGATCCATGGCTCCTAAACATGCCTATCACAATATGTGGTGTAAAAGCCCCAATAACAACTATGTGGATGAAACGAGAGTCACTACGCTCTTGAATGAACTCACATAGAAAAATAGATAAAAATAACATATCGCCTCTGAGCAAACACTTGTCACAAAGTGATCACTCCATAACTGACCTCTCAGTCCTCATCCTCAAAGGAAACCTTCATGTTGTTGGTAGTCCATCGCTGACAATGACAACAGTATTGTCATAATTCTCATCTATGGCTACGTATAGACTCTGAAGTCTGAACCCTGATGCAGAGAGTCGGCTGCACTGACAGTCTGGCAAGTCCATATCCATGAAATCTGATGATGCAGCTCTGTGATGTCTTTCACGTGCAGCTTGGGAATGATCCTGCTCAAACCTGTTACATGCTGATCTCATCAGAGACTGCCAGTGAGTCCTGTTCTGAGACATTTGCTCGAGTTCTTTGAGATTGATGCCAGCCCACTGGCGATTGCTCTTCAGATTATCTTTGAAGTGTTTATATGGAAGACGCTTATTTCTTTTACCCTGATTCATCTCCCCATACGGGATCTGTTTTGGGAGACAGTGGTCTTCCATTCTGATGACATGTCCGGTCCATCTAAATTATACTCTCAGTAGCATTTCTTCAGTGCTGGTTGTGTTGCTCTCTCAAGGACCTTAATATTGGTCACTGTGTCCTGCCAGCAAATGCTCACTTTGAGCAGAGGGAGCGCATGTGAAATTGAGCTGTTTAAATGTAACGTCTATAAAGAGTCCACGTCTCATATCCATACAGGAGAGATGTTAGAACCACTGCACTGTGTATCTTCAATTTGGTGTAGAGAGTAATGTTGTGTTGGTTAAGGACTTTTGTTCAGAGCTGGCCCAGGGTCTGGATGGCTTTACTAATTCTGGAGGCAATTTCCTTATCAAGGGAATCGTCACTTGAGATGGTGCTGCCCAAATACTTGAACTGATCCATATTTTTCAGCTGTATGCCTTGGATGAAGATGGCTGGTGCTGGGGCATTGGAATGAGATGCTGGTTGGAACAAGACCTCTGTCTTCTCGAGAGCGATGGTGAGGCCAAAGAGCTGGGATGCTTTAGAAAACCTATCGATGATGACCTGAAGGTGGTCATGTCTATAGGCCATCAAGGCACAGTCATCTGCAAAAAGTGCCTCGATGAGAAGTCTCTCCAGTGACTTGGTCTTAGCATTGAGTCTTTGAAGATCAAAGAGGGAGCCATTGAGTCGGTAGCGGATGTATATCCCCTGATCCAATTCCCTTGTGGCATGGCTGAGGACACAGGCAAAGAACAAGTTGAACAGCACTGGAACAAGTATGCAGCCGTGCCTCACTTCATTGGAGAAAGGAAACCTGCACAACAGAAGTGTCAATTGCCCACTTCATTTTAAGTGGTTTCTTGCAATATGTGTTAACCCCTTATGGTTAACAACCTGTCCCACCACATATTAAACTAGCACACTCTAGTTCCCTTTCCCAGACCTGAAGAAGAGCTCTGTGAAGTTCAAAAGCTTGTCTTTTCTACCAACAGAAGTTGTTCCAATAAAAGATATTACCCGGCCCACCTGTCTTTCAAGGAAAGGAATGTCATTTTCAAGATCTCAGCCACTGTAAAATAAATAAATCAAACCCCTCTATTTTGGGGGCTTATTCTTAAGTAGTTAGGCCTTGTCTACACTGGCAAGTTTCTGCGCAGTAAAGCAGCTTTCTGCACTGTAACTCCCAAGGTGTACACACTGCCAAGCCGCTTAGTGTGCAGAAACTGCACAGTTATAGCACTGTAAAAAAAACAAAAACAAAACACCCCGACTAGAGGTGTACAGTTTTCTGCGCCAGGGGTACAGTGCCACGGTGCCAGTGTAGACACCCTGGTCGATGACAGACCTGCGATTGGCCTCCGGGAGGTGTCCCACAATTCCTGTTCTCACCTCTCTGGTCATCGGTTTGAACTCTACTGCCCTGCCTTCAGGTGACCAACCGTCATCCCCAGCCCTTAAATTCCTTGGGAATTTTGAAAGTCCCCTTCCTGTTTGCTTGGTGATGCGTGCAGTGGTCTCAGCGCATCTTTCCAGGTGGCCATGCCTGCTCCACGCACCAGGCAATCCCCTGCTTGGAGCAATGCCGAGCTGCTGGACCTCATCAGCATTTGGGGGAGAGCGGGCTGTCCAGTCCCAGCCGTAGGAATGATGATTCCTATGGACAGATTTCACGATGCATGACAGAAAGGGGCCATGACCGGGACACATGCAGTGCAGGGTAATAGTGAAGGAGCTGCAGAACGCCTACCACAAGGTGCGGGAGGCAAACCACCGCTCCAGTGCTGCACCACGAGCTGCCAGTTCTACAAAAAGAGTTGGACACGATACTCGGTGGCGACCCCACCTCCACTGCGAAGGCATCATGCACCTTTCCGAACCAGCCTGTATTAATGCCCACAGTGATCCTCAAGCGCCTTGAGAACCATTGAGAAATACACCTTCCAATTAATGTACTTGGGGGCTAGATGGTCTGGTGCCAGAATTGGAATATGCGTGCCCCCTATCTCCGCCCTCCCCCCGCAGTTAGGGAAGCCATTTGTTCAAAGCCATCCACAATGTCACGCAGGTTGCCCAGAGTCAGTCTTTTGGAGCAGGATGTGATTAATGGCCCTGCACTCTTCCGTCAACACAAATCCAACTGTCGACTTTCCCACTCAGAACTGGTTAGCGACTGATTGGTAGCAGTCTGGAGTAGCCAGCTTCCACAGTGCAATCGCCGCGCACTTCTCCAATGACAGGGCAGCTCTCAATCTCGTGTCCTTGCGCTGCAGGGCTGGAGCGAGCTCATCACACAGTCCCATGGATGTGGCTTTTCTCATCCAAAAGTTCTGCAGCCGCTGCTCGTCATCCCAGACATGCATCATGATGGGATCCCACCACTCAGTGCTTGTTTCCCAAGCCTAAAGCAGCGTTCCCCTGTGGTCAGCACCTCCATGAATGCAACAAGCAATCTCGTGTCGCAGCTACAACGTGTGGCGAGATCAATGTTGCACTGCTCTTGCCTTTGTAGTTTAAGGAATAACTCCACTGCCACTCGTGACATGTCGGTCAGAGCGAGCAGCATTCTGGTAAACAGCGTGGGATCCATTCCTGCAAACCGAAAAGGCAGAGCAGAGCGCGCAGTACTCAAACCATTGAAAGATGGTGCCAAATGCAGACAGACGCACAGGGATTGCTGGGATGCAAAGCAATGCATTACAGGGCATTGGGACAGGAAGCCCCGCGACCCCCTCCACCTTCCCACAAGTCTTAGCGGCAGAAGAGGAAGAACTGCTCTGTGGGATAGCTGCCCAGAGTGCACCACTCCGAATATCACCGCAAGTGTGAACACGCTATTGCACAGGCATCTGACAGTGTGAACACACAACAGCGGTTTCCCTTCAGTGCTCTCTGAGTGGCGCTGTAACTCTGCCAGTGTAGACATACCCTTATACCGTAAGACAGGTAGGTTACACGTCAAAACAGTGAGGAACAAACAGTTCTAGACAGACGGTACCTCACTGCAGACTTACTGCTGAGCAGCGTACCTAAGCCTAAGGAGCAGCAAAGGGCCTGTCCAAAAACTGACTAATAACAGTGTCATTGGTATTCTTCCCGCGCTATTGTTTCTCTGTGAGACGGACCTTTTTCCCATTCATGACACTGTGGACATCTTAACCAATCATTTTATATAGGAGGCATCCAGGGTTTCCAGATCTTCAATGTCACTGCTAGCCAGTAATATGGATACAGTTATCTAGGCCATTCCTTGATAAGGACGTCTGCACTGCTTCAGGGAGCTTTTCACACAAGAAGGTAGGAAATAGTTCTAACCTCAGCATTTCCACGCAAGAGAATAGTCACATACCAAAGACCGAGGTCCAGAGATTAAAGACTAGATATTAAATCCTTGAACACCAATAAGCAATTGCCTGAAAAACAATGTTAACATTATGTGACCTTTAAATGTATCCCTGGAACTCAGCATTCATATCACATCCATCTCAGTGGAGGCCATCAGCCATGCAAATAAAGATGTTTATGAAAGTAACCAACATGGCTATTTTATTTTTAATGCTCAATTACTCCTGGCCTAGCAATTATGATTTAGTGATACATAGAAATGTCAACCACTCCAACCACAAATCAGCCACAGGTTCCTCCATTCCATCGGTAACTTTGTAAAGCATCCCACAAATAAAACAAAACCAGCTGTGCTTGTGGGAGGCACAGAGGTGCTGTTACACTGGCAGGTTTGTTTATTTCCTGAACTGGAAGCAGAAGAAAGGACAAGATGACTTTACTGTGGCTACAGGAAACCTTACCTGTAAAATAAGAGCCCTATGCCCCACATTGTGGCGCACACACAATGCTTAGCCCTCCTTCCACTGGAGAGTGTCGCACAGAACGCACCAGCAAGGGCCCCACAAACCACAACTCCTGGGCAGCCCCTGCAACAATGAGAGAGGGACTGGGTCTTAGGATTTTCTGCGGTGTGTAGCGTACAGATCCCCATAGCCCCCCCAGCACAGGTATAAATAGCAGTGCAGCCAATGAGGCATGTTGGAGGTGAGTAACAACATGCCTGAAGGGGGTGTGTGTGAGTGAGACACAGAGAGAGTACACACCCCACACCCACACCCCCTACTTGGCAGTGCAGTGTCAGTGCAGCGAAAGGCTCCGGCAGAAGGGAACTGCTGAAGCTTTCCCGCACCATCTCCCTGCCGCCAGAACCTTTCACTGACGCACAGCTCCGCACTGCCGCGTGGGCACAGCCTGATTTTCATTGCAGCATGTAACTGTACCTACTCTACAAAAGTGGCGTGGCGTGCAGGCATTGCCTTAGAGAGGCAACAAGTGTTGGGACTAGGAAAAGTGGTCCAGGTTAGTTAAGTTGTAGCTAACATCAGCCTAAGCACGTCTCAGCTTCTAGTCTGGGTACAGGGTAACTCCCTCTCTCCAGCTGGAGATAGTCAAAGTCACCCCCAGGGGTGAGTGATCTGAGCAGGTCTCAGCTGGGCCAGGGCAGGGGCCACATTAGATGGGGGAGAAGATTTTTCTTTGACTTGGTTGGGGTTATCACGGCCCTTTTGCGGAGGTGTTTTACCTGCTTAGGGGGAGGTTGGTAGTTACATGGAGATCCCCTTGGCAGCCCGTGCTGGAGGCCCCCACGTTGGTGCCCTGCTAAAGCCCCATGGTGGCTGAGATGAGGGTAGAGTGGCACTGCTGTGAGCTGCGGATGTGGATGCCTGTGATGGTTTGGATCCCTTGGCCGCTGGGGTGATGGCCATGGGCATGGAGAGATAAGGAGGTTATAATATGGTGAAGCACCTTGACTTATGCTTCTGCCTTGCATCTCCAGTTCCCGTTTTTCTCTGCGTGTCAGTGAAGGAGGATCCCGGGTGTCAGTTTGTGCTGACTGCCAAGAAAGTATCAGTGATTTGGTAGGAGACAAAGCTCCTGCCTCGCATGTCTCAAAGGCTTGGCTAGGCGATACTGCGGGACTTGCTTTGGCACAGGTGGTACCAGACTGGTCCTTGATACAGATGAACCAAAGGGAGACTGGGGAAGAGGCAGTGTGGCCAGGCAGTTTGCTGGTCAATATACCAGCTGTAATGCATCAGAAGAGGGTGGTATGTGAGTCTCTAGTGGTGTTCACGGTGTTGTGTGTTCCAGAAGCTGCCAAAAGGGCACCACTGCAGCAGAGTGTCTGTAGCCGGTCCTTGCAGGTTTGTGTCTAGCAAGTAAACATGGTTATTATATTTCAGATCCAATTGTGCCCATATGGGGAGTTTCTTCATATTGTTTTGGCTGAAGGGGAGCAGAGAGTGAAGAGGGCTTCAAGGGACTGTGTCAGATCGGAAAATGGCATCGGGGTTGTAGCAGTGGGGCTGACTGTGGAGAGGGGACGCAAAGCTTTGTTAGGAAGAGGGCAGAAATCTCAGTTTGTAGAGGCGGAAGTTAATGTGATACCTGGATTTTCTCCAGAGACATTCAGCAGCACAGCATGGCAGGGAGGAATGGCACACAGGGTAGCAGCCAGTCCTTGGGGTTTGTGGAACAAACAGTGGCTGCAGTGGTGGCAAAAGGGGTAAATGAGTTGGTGAAGAGCATGGAGCTAAGGGTCTTGGCTACTTAGCCATTTCTACTGCTCTCATTACGAGGGTCATGTGCACTGTTACTGGGCACATGTTTGTCTGACAGCTGTGGACACTATCAGTCATTTTCCTCAGCATCTTTCATAACATGCACCTGCACATACAAGAGCCATGATGCTAAATTCATGGATGTCATGGTGAGGATGGAGTCAGATTTTATAAACTGGCAGAGTGTGGCATTAAAAACAGACTCAAGGAGGATGCACAAGACCACACGATTGCCAGGGTGACTTACTTAATGCAGAGCAATGAGTCCTTCCCAAGAGACAGCCCAAACCTTGATCTTTGTAGCACCTGCCACCCGAGGAGCTCAACACATTTTACAAACTAGTTCTCTCCACATTTCCCAGCTTTAACAACAGCACCAGCTAGGATTCCTAGGTATCTAGAACGGACAAATTCCAGGCCTAAACGGGCCACTACACAGGACAGCTGTGAAGCTCTTATGGTTACAAGCTTCTTAAAGGTTACAAAGCTATTTTATCCTTCTTGACAAACATAACCATCATTTTCCAATATTTAAAGTGAAACTCTTATTTACTCCAACTCTTTTAGCAGAGGTCGAGATGTTACAATGTGTCTGTCAAGCATGGTTAGAAATAAAGTAAGAACCAGGCTGTAAGACCGCATTGTTCAATAGTTCTGGGATTTAAAGGGATGCGACGCAAAGCGAAGGAAACTCATGTTCATCAGGGCCCCCCAAATAACTATCTGCCTACCCAGCGCACTGTGCACTTCCTGACACGCGTGGTGCCAGGCCAGCCCACTGGGGGTCACAAGTTCAGCTGCTACAACCACAAAGGTTTCAAGTGACAGGAACAATATTAATTCTTCTCTTCCGCTGGTGGATGCAGGCAGTTAACAGCAGTGCCCAGAGATGTTAAAACCTGCAAATCTACCAGCAACCTAGACAGCAGAAACTGCACACAAGGTAACATTTTATACTGGTATTACCCACAGCTTCAGAAGCAGCCGGAGTCAGGAACAAGGCTTGCAAATAATCAACAGCTAATTTGTCGGTAGAATTTCACCTCTGTTTGCAAATGTAACATTGTTCCCAATTTGTTGTTCACTAATTTTTTTTTTTTTTTTTTTTTTTTAAGAAGAATTCTTGGTCACGAGCAGTTAACTGCAAGGATTGAACAATTCAATCTTGAGCTGTTTTGACGGGACACACACCTACAATGTGACCTGATTGTACAGAACTCAGTGTCTGGTGCAAACCTCACAATTATGAAACCAATTTTGTTTACCATGAACGGTCACTTACAATTCACTGTTTCCTGTCACCAAACTCACTTGTTGAAATCATTGTGGAAATGGAACATTGATGGGGATGATCACAACTGAAGTTAACTCAATTCAAACAAACCTGTTCATTGTAAAAAAATCAGGCCTAGTGGAAAGGGGCTAGAATTCTAATTCCAGTTTGATGGAGGAGGAAAAAAATCCTTCCCCAACACCTTATGAAGCAAAGATTTTGCTTTGTAGATTTTCACCCTTTTACACAACACTCAAATCTTTCTATTTCCACAGCTTCTATGGAAACCCAATACAAAATCCTTTGCTTCTAGCTGATACTGAGGTGAGTGTTTCACATGGATTGCCTAAAATTTGATTCTTGCTGGCATAATTGTCTCTCACTGGGTGACTACCAACAGTTACGTTACTGGAGGAATCTCTTTCAACATATCTAACTGTAGCAGATTCTCTACCAGGCTGGGAAGCACAAATGGCCCTCTCAGTTTACAGAGAATAACCCCATTCATGCCTCTCCTAAACTCACTCACTTTCTGTTACAGAACTAGCAGCAAACTGAAATTCTAGACATCAGCCTAAAATAAGCAATTGGTTCCAGAAAATCTGGAATGTATTTAATGGAAAAATTGACATCTTTAAAAGACAACCTTGTAGTGTGACCTTGAAAACTGTCAACCTTTTGGACTATGCTGAGAAAGTCTAGAAGCAAAGAAACCAACTTCACTTACCTCATTCTGGCCAGTTCAGAACTCCCTCTCTGGCATTCCAGCATTTTCTCATGGGAAGGAGGACTGTAAGGACCGCCTTGCCTACATCTGCATCCTCTCCAGCCTGCACAGAGAGTAATGTCTGGGGAAAGCATGGATGGAGGACCACGCTACTGCTCTGCCGGTGTCCATAACAGGGACATGGGTCACAAATGCTGCGGAGGTGAATTGCACTCTGGTGGAGCATGTCATGAGTCTGTCAAGCTGTGTTACCCCGGGGCAGCGTAAGGCATGGCAATGCAGATCATGATCCATTTTGAGAGGCTGAGTGGTGACTGAATGAGCCCTTGTACGTTCGGTGTATAGGGTAAACAGCGGGGACAAAACTCGAAAGGCCTTAGTCCTACTGAGGTAAAAAGCGAATGTCTCAGCCGAGGTTGAGGGGTGGAGTTTTCACTCATCCCTATGTAAAAGCAGTTGCGGGAAGACCACTGGCAGGTAAATAGATTCGGATGGAAGTTAGAAACCACTTTCAGAAGGAACTTGGAGATGTGATCTCAGCTGCACCTGAACCTGGTTGAAAACCACGTATCGTGATGGAGGAAAGACTGCTTTTGCTGCCAGGGGTAACATGTATGAGCCAATGGGAAAGTGCCAGGATTCAGGACTGGCCATGCAGAACTGCTCAGAATAAAGGTCAAGTCTCTTGGTGGTTGTGTCCTCAGGGGTAGCCTTAGCTCTGCCCTGTCTACTCTTCTCATTCACTAACTACCCAGGTGTCAGGTGTAAACCAACTTCCCAAGCCCCTGAGATGGAACCTGATCGTTTTTGTTCCATTCTCTTAGCAACCAGTGAAATGGAGGAAAGACTTGCCAGATGGTTTTGGCTGGCTGCGTAATGGTCTCATTCTCAGGCAGCGTCACCACCCCGACATGGTGGGATGGAGAACGTCAATAAGTTTGGGGATATTCGCTTCCACTTGCTCCATTCGCATAGCCAGGGAGGCTGCTCTTCGCCTGTGGAACTCCAGGTACACTGTACAGTCATCTGGTGCGGAGGAGGAGGTGGCAAGGAGGAGGATGGCTGCAGTGGAGGCAAGGTAGAAATCTCCCTAAGCTGCTCTTGTAGTACGAGGATGGGTTGTGGCTTCAGGACAGGCTGAGTAAGTTCTGGGCTTGAGGGCTCAAAGGTTAATTGGCGCCTGCAGAAGAAGGCTCCCTGGCAGAAGAATGACTTGTGTGAGGAAGTGCTGAAGTAGATCTGGATGCTGGCGGTATCCCGCAAGACATCCAACAGGTCTATTGGGGGTGCTTTGGTAGCAGGCCTCAGGCATGTCTGGCCCCAGCATCCCAGGCTCTAGCGGACACCCTCTTGGAACCAGGCCAAGTGTGGGAACAGGAATGGGAGGAAGTGCTAGACTCCTCGTACAGGGCTTCCCGAGAGTCTGAGGAGGAGTCAGTGATGCGGAAGTGGGAGACTCAATCTGGATCTGTGCAAAGGATGCAGTGCCGGAGGAGGCAGAGAGGGTTTCCTAGCTGCTGGCAGAGGCAGCATGGATGAACCAGTACCAGCTCAAAGACCAGGCAGGAACGGGTACCAGGGCTGAGCAGGGGTATTTGTATGTGAGTTGTGCACTCCAGAGCTGAGAGCTCTGGCTGCTGTACCAACCCCGTACAAGGGCGCTGCGTCTCCAGCCAGGGGGAGCATGGTACGGACAGGCACAGCAAGTCTCTGGCCCCGCAGAGGCCCATAGTGTGGTTGGGACTGACATGGGCTGTTGACCTGCAGAAATTCAGGACAACTGCTCTGTTGCAGCCAACTAAGTAGCTTGTCTTGACGGTTCCTGCGAGGGCATCGATATTGATAGCTCGGGGCTGTCTGGATGAGCCGGTGCCAGGAGTAGTGAGCTTAAGGGCATGCTCTGCCATCAGACCAGACTGGCCTTCTGTGGAGGAGTCCCAGACTCTGGACTTCAAGGAACTGGAGACCAATTTTTTCTTGTGTTTCTGAGGTGGGCACAGTTCAGAAGGCCTAGAGTCCTGGTCCTGGTGATGGAGATCTCTGCTCTGCTGGGAAGGCTGAGGGAGCCCTTTGGGGAGGCATCGCTGAGGAACTGCCCTTCAATGGCCAAGGGATTCGAACGCCAGCCTCTGGGCTGCCTCTGGGCTGCCTCCAGGCACCTCCCACAGCTCCTTTGTCCTGGTCTCGAAGCAACAACAAATGGAAAATTTACCCCCAAAGTGACCCTCACCCAAGCACCCGAGACAGGGCAAATGAGGATCACCGGGTGTTCCAGACAAAAACCAGATGCCTGGTCACCATCAGCAAGGGCTGTGGTTGCCCAAGGATGATTACGAACGAGAAGGGAAGTGGCATGTGCAGTCGGGAACGAGAGGAGCCCAGGGATCCATGAGACACTCTGCTAAGGTACTGCTGAAAGGCTGGGGACAGCCTGGCCCTAGAACATGCTACCACATTACTGTTAACCAGTGGGAGGTCCAGGCCTAGAACTGCAAGTGCATTTCTGGCCATCCTATCCCAGCAAGGAGAGAACAGAAACTGGGGGGCTTCAGAGAATGGCAACAAGACTCTTCAGATGCCGGAGGGAGAGTCGTATGGAGAGAGATTAAAAGAAAGGCCCTGTTTAGCTTCGAGCCAAGGTTCATAACTGGGGCCATGCTGGAGGCACAGAGAATGACGTCTGCACTGGTGCAGAGAAGGGACCGGAGAGGCCGTTAGCCGAAGCAGAATGAGGACAACGAGAGCAGTGGCCATGGCATGCTCAGATGTTGGTATAAAACATTACTGGCCTGATTTGTTGCTGCTACTTCTCCCCAGCTTCAGAGACAACCTTCAACTCCAGCGCTAAGCCGGGCCCCTAGGCGCCTCGTTACCAAACGGAGACCTTCGTAGCAAGTTGCCTGCAAAGTCAGGAGTCTCAGCTTTACGGAGGAATCTTCTGTGAAAAACAGTGACCCAGACCTCCCTTGGGGCAGCAACCCCTCTGCTTCCTTTGCTGCTCCTCGGCCAGCTCCTCTCCAGCACGAGGGCAGGCGCAGCAGCTTATGAAACAGGAAAATCTTTCAAAATAGAAAGCTCCAACTCAGGCAGCACAGAACCTCAGCCCCACCTTTCAGTTCCCTCCTTGCTGTGCGCCAGACTGGTGACCTCCATTCCCACAGCTGCACACACATGCCAGGCTACTCCCTGCAGGTACCTTCCCCGGGTCATTCCCTCTGCTGCCAGGCCTTCTGCATAGCAGGAGAGCAGCATTTCCCTTACCTCTGACAAACTGCAGTCAGTCTCGCTCACCCACACAAAGCCTCACTCACTTCTGCCACGCATGCTCATCACACGTGTCATGGGCTTGTCGTGTGCCGTCACAACGAGACATTAATGGGGTGCAACGTTCTCTCCATTTCACATTGCTGGTATTGGGCACTGGAGCTCACCATCAGCTCTCTAGTGTCGACGGACTGTGCACTTTATGGCTAGTTATTCCTTCCATATTGTAACCACTCCCTCAGCTGAACACATTCTTATCAATGTTTTTATTTTGCCCTGTGGCTCCAGACAGCGCACACTGGTGGGGGTAACGCCTGAAACAACAGGAACCCGCTCAATGCTGCCTTGTTGCAAAATTTATGATGCGCCCATTGCTGCTACCATCAGTGGAGATGCACCAGGGAAGTCAGCGTAGACAGGCCTTGTAGTGCCGGCACTTCTCTGCTTTGGTGCAGCAAGTGGCATGTAGTCCTATGTTCGGCTCTATGGGACTAACCCAAATTGTTCAGCCTGTTCTTTGCTTAGCACATTTTATCTGTTGTAAAATCTAGGTTCACCTATGAATCATAGACACATAAAAACAAAGGTCACCATAACTATGACAAAAGGCAGCAGCTTACTCAACATGCAGGAAAGTTCCCGGAAAGGACAGGAGAGAACCTTGCAATCTCCCATGCCACTAGGAACTCACTTTGTCCTCTGCGCAGGGCCCACCCAACACCCTTTCCTTTACAAAGCTGGAGGCTGCATTCAGAAGCAGAGAGAGAGATTGTCATGGGGCACCCATGGAGGTAGCTGTTAAGACAAGCATTTCCTGTTAAGGCAGCTTATTATAAACTCCTGCTCTCTTCATGAAATGAGTTGTAATATAAACCTCATTGATAATGCTAGATACGATTAGAGTTTTAATTAAAAGCACCAGTACATAAAGGTATTAAATCACCTCTGGGCCACAGATGGGAGGCTGGCTAACATTTCCTACAGTCTCAAGTAGGGTTACCATATTTAAGGTTTTAAAAGAGAGCCCTGCCCCAACTCCACCCCTTCCCCCAAAGTCCCCACCCCCTCCCCTGAGTGCCCCGCATTCCCCCTCCTCCCTCCCAGCCACGCGAAACAGCTGCCCGAGCGCTACCGGCTTCATGGTTTGCCTGGCAGTCCCCAGACCTCCAGACCCGCTGCGCCCCCGGCTGGGCACTTCCCCTCCCGGGCTCTGGCAGTGCTGGGGAAGCGCGTGGCCTGGGGCGCATGGTCTGGAGGCTGCCCGGCAAACCATGAAGCCGGTAGCACTCGGGCAACTCCGCTCTTCAGCTGCGCAGAGCTGAGGTGTCTGGGGGGAGCAGCAGCAGCTGCCGCCGTAGCGGGGAATCCGCCTGCAGCTCGCAGCCTGCGGGAGCCGCTCAGGTAAGCGGGGGACTGGGGCAGGGATGCCGGCACTTTCCCGGAGATGTCCGGCTTTTTGGCAATCCCCCCCCGGACAGGGATTAGAGGCCCAAAAAGCCAGACATGTCTGGGAAAATCCGGACGTATGGTAACCCTATCTCAAGAGGCTGTAGAACGTTGATGGTGAAGGATAGCAAACAGGCCAGTAATAACTTCTACAATTGCCACAGAAGATCTCCTTAGCCCCTCGTTCGCCCCTGCTAAGCACTAGCTTATTCATGCTGAAGCATTACTGACAGCAGCGCTAGCTTGCTGGACCTAATGGCTGTTTGCTCAAACAGCTTGTGAACATTATCTTGCTGGGGGTCGTTTTCTCCTGATGGTTTATTAAGTGCTAAGTGGTTTCCTTACTTGTTTTGAATTTGGCAACCTGTTTTTCACACCCCAGTCCCTCCCCACAGGTTCCCAGCCTCCAGGGCCCCATGTCCCATACCAGGGCTGAGAACAGAAAGAGAAAGAAATAGTTTACATCTGGCTGCTTTGCAAGCTCATGTTAAAAATAAGATCTCGGCCAGTTTCCTCCTGTGCACTTGATTACACTGAGGGATGGCCTGGGCCGACGCTGACTCCGGCTCAGAGGGACGGAGCCTGCAGTTCTTTGATCAAGAACCTTAACCCTTTACACACTGAACCAGCTCGCTGGCATGGAGTCTGGATTTCAATTATTACATTTTCAAATCATCCTCCTCAAAAATAAATGCATCCAGTACAACGCTGCCCTCTGAGAGCCAGCTGGATACTAGCAGCTACCTCAGGGGTTCCCAAACACCTGCCAGCGTGGGCCACATCTGAATGGAGACCTTGCCCCTTGGATAGGGTTACCAGACACCCAGGTTTTCCTGGACAAAGCCAATTTGTTTTGAGCATCCGGACACTGTCCATGGGGATTTTTCAAACACCAGGCAATGTCTAGGGGTTTTGAGGAGCAGGGGCTGCAGCTCAGAAAGAGCCCTGATTGGTCCCTTCCCTGCACTCGCAGCTGATTGGGCCATTCCCCTGCAGACAGTTGCCAGATCCCGCCCATCCAGCTCCTGACTCCCAGCTCTGGGGAAGGGGTCGCACCTGGAGGTGCTGATTGACAGCTGTCGCTGCATCCGGACCTTGCACCAGCCGCCATGACAGGGACCGACACTGAGTGCCCCCCCCCCCCGCAGGTACCTTTTCCCCCCACCGCATCCTCCTCTTGGAACCCTGTTACCCATGGACACCTTTCCTCCTGGTGGCCACTGCCTACATCCCTGTGGCACCTGCAGCACTTCAAGATGGAAGAGTAACACTGGGAAAGTATTGACGCCTTTTCAGTTTCTATCAGTGCAGTTCAGCATCTGGAGAAAATGAGGGGTCCTGGAAGGCGGCCACCCCACATGGCCTGACAGTGCTCTGTGGACCCATCAAGTGCTCTGCAGATCACAGGAGCAAGCATGGGTGACTCTTTCCCTGAGGAGATTGAGATTCCCCTGCCCCCTTCAGAACAGAATGCAAACCTCTTTTGGTCAGAGAGAGAGAGAGTGTGTGTGTGTGTGTGTGTGTGAAGAAAAAGGGAAAAGTGATCTTGTAAACTAGGTAAGCTATTGCTCCCACAGGGTGAGGAGGGAGGGGTGCTGTTTCTATTTTTAGACATGTGAAAAGTGCGTATGTAACCCACATACCTACTGGCTGTGGTGCTGTCCCATCTAGTGGCACCGAGGCCACTTAGAGAGTGAGAAAACGAGTCTGCTCTGCGGCCTTGGCTAAGAGCCAGGTGGCTTTTAGCTCCTGCGGTAGCCCAGGGGTCGGCAACGTTCGGCACGCGGCTCGCCAGGTAAGCACCCTAGTGGGCCGGGCCAGTTTATTTACCTGCTGACGCAGCAGGTTCAGCCGATCGCGGCCCCCACTCGCCGCGGTTCGCTGTCCCGGGCCAATGGGGGCAGCGGGAAGCCGCGGCCAGCACATCCCTTGGGTGCTTACCCTGGCGAGCCGCGTGCCGAACGTTGCCGACCCTTGCGGTAGAGGCTCATGCACTAAGCTCCAGCGGTCCCTGGTTCGATCCTGCCTGCCGACAACCGGGCTTTGTCGGTGTTACACTCAGATACTGTGTTGCTAGGATAGTCTATACACACACATCATTGCGAGAGAGAAGTGTGGTGACTGGAAAACTGGAGAAATAGTGACATCACAAGAATCAAGAGCCCCATCCGTGGTGCCGCAGAACCTGCTAAGGCTGCTGCTAGCCTGAGTGTCTGACAGACCCAGAGCAACACTGCACCACAGGTCCCCGTGTTGCTTCTCCAGGGGAAGCTAAACTAGTGCTAATAATATTGGGAAATTTGTGCCGAGGTTCAGCAGTGTTGCGATGGCTTTACAGAATGAGCACCCACCAGGGATACCCCAGAAAAACCAGAGGGGACTCAGACTTTGTTTGTAAGAAATGCTAAAGTAAAAAAAAAAACCGCAAACTTTTTTGAAAAGCAGAAAAAATAGGGGAACATGCAATTTAAAAATATTCTTTGCAGTTCCCTTTTAGAAACACACATTTGTGCAGTTAAGTCATATACTTAAAAGGTTGCTGCTAAAATATCATTCACAGCAGTCCATTGCAGTGAATAAATATTAGGTTTACATATTCATTATAACAAAACTATGTATCACTCCCATTACTTCATGTAGGCTTGCCATCTGGAAACTAAACATGCGGCGTGTAGTAAAAAGAAGAGAATCCAATTTTGCATTTACCAAAATGAACCATACAAGTTACAATTTATAGCAGAGATTATGCATTCTTAGCAGGCCAAAATCTCTCCACAGAGAGTAAGATTCACACCAGTGCTGCAAGCGGAACCTGCAGAACTGCATGGAATTCTCTACTGCTGTAGACGCATTTATAGAAAAAACTTCCGGCGGCAAAGACTATTCACACGTTATGGACCCAACCCCACCAATGCTCGTGCATGCAAGTGGTCCCATTTACTTTAATGGAACTATCCATGCACACGTTTATTTTTATGCAAGTCTTGCAGGAACGGCCTTTAAGACATGCAAGAAAAAGGAATATTACTTAGAGACACAGCTCTAGAGACAAACAATGCAAGCTGACGCATTCATCCCAATAATTCTCACTGTCATAAGAAAACCTCAGGACTGTGCACCTGAATGAGACAATGGTGTTGATGTTTGACACACCCAGGAACCTCCTGATACCAACTGGCTGAGAGCACATGGGATGCATAGAGCTTTACAGGGATCCTCTGGGTCAGTTACGTGCATAATAATTCATTAAAGGGTGGCCTGCGAGGTCTCTACTGACTAACTCACTGGTCATCATAACCAGGGCAATGTATGTAAAGATAATGAGCTAGAGACTTATACTGGAAATTCGGTTTCTATGGTCTGAATTAAAGCTAGTCACCAGGTGACTAACATGTTCCTTTCAGTCAGGTCAGACACACTCCTCTATCTGTCGGGTTACATGCAAATTGAGTATTGTATACTGCACAATGGATTCCTATCTGCATACTAAGCCACCAGCTAATCAAGATTAAGAAATGAACAACCCCTTCCCAAGACCCCACCTCCCGCTCACTCCATCCGCCCCCCACTCCCATCGCTTGCTGTCCCCAACCCTCGCTCACATGCTCATTTTCACTGCAAGGCCCAAACAGGCATATTTATTGTTTTGACAGATGTATTATGCTAAGTTCAGTTTTTATTTGTTACAGGACGCTAGAGCTGGCAGCAAAATAGTCAAAAAGGGTAATTTAAAAAAAATGAAATTTCACAGAGGTATTCATGATTCTTTCCCTTCCCTCTTCCCATTTTTCTTAATCAGCTCCATGTTTTTTGTTCAGTAAAGTTATTGTAATTTTATATGTGGAATTAGGACCACACATTATCACAGCTGCAATGGGTCCATTAAAGGCCACTCCTGAAGCCCAAATACAAATCCACAGAGCACAACCACAGAAATGCACCTGTCCAGATACCTCTGAAACCTGTATAAATAAATCTGTAGAAACGGACTCCCACATCTACATTCAGATACACACGTGTATTCATGTGCACATCTAGCATGCACTAACACACATACTTCCAAATTATTTATTATTACAGTTGTTTAGTGCCTAGAGACTCCAACTAAGATCAGGGCTGCAGGGTGGTAGGTGCTGGACATGCACAAAAAGAGTCTGCAGCAAAGTTTATATTGTAGCTAGACAAAGGTGGGGAGAAATGTATGACACATTGGCTCTTTCACAATTACTAGTCAACAACATTAACTTTTTACTAAATAATACATTTCTTTTAGAGTTCCCTTCTCTTTTAAAAGCTTGTTATGAAACAAAGACATATGTTATGTCGTCAATTTTGTGCACAAGCCAGCAAGAGGAAAGACTTAGGCTGCAAATTTTATTCACATGTGGCAATACATGCACTTTCCTATACAAAAACAGGCTCTTACACACATACAATGCATGCATGCACACACTTCCCTACAGACACACCCAGCCATGAAGGGAGGAGAGTGGGTGGGCTGGAAGGGAAAAGATGGGTGCGTGTGGAGGAGAGGGGATGGGGAGGGAAAGAGGCCAAGGACGAGAGCAGGGTGGGGGTGGGAGGGGGCAGTGGAGAGAGGAGGGGGCGTGGGGGGGCTGTGGGGTGGATGGGGATGCAGGGGGAGACAGAAGGCTACAGGTGCACGAGTATGTGGGGGGCACAGGGGTGTATAGGGATATAATGGGAGTGCAGAACTGTATGCAGGGTTGTGGGGGGTGAGGGACATGGGGGTGGCGGCTCTGGGAGGTGGAGAGGATGGGTTGGAGAATGCTGAAAGGGGTACAGGGCTAGGATGGGTAGGGGAGGGGGACAAGGCCGGATCAGTGAGGGGGATGCAGGTGCTGCTCCATTCCCAACACAGACAGGGATACACACCTCAAACTCCTGGGTGCCGGCGACAGACCGCGGTTCACTGGAGGGCATGTGCCGCAGCTCGAGCCCAGCACAGGAGCAGCGTGAGAAGAGGGCGGGGGCAGCAGTGGGGAGAGGCGCACGCCATGACACCTCAACAGCCACCTGCTAGGCGCGCTAGTTTTTCCCCCGCCCCGCCCAATGGGAGCTGCACCTGTGGGCAGGGGACGGGGCAGCATGCGAACCCCCGACCGCCCAGCCCTAAGTCTAGGAGCTTAGGGCAAACTTTTGCGGTGTCTACACCGCGCTAGGTCAACGGGAGAAACTCTCCTGTCGACTTACCTTACGCTTCTCGTTCCGGCGAAGAACCGGAGTCAATGGGCAAGCCATCAGTAGTCGATTTAGCAGGTCTTCACTAGATCCGCTAAATCGACCCCCGGTGGATCTATCGCCGTGCATGGATCCCCCAGTTAGTGGAGACAAGCCGTACGGGGGCACATGCAGAAGGCTGCAGCCTGTTAACCTGCAGCGGGCCAGGAGTCCTTGCGCTGCCTACGATTAGTAGCGTCAAGGAGATGAACCCTGGGCAGGCACAGACAAGGATCCCTCACGCTGAGGACAGGTGAGAGCAAGGTGTCTTACAGCCCTGGAAAGCGTTAGTTTGCATCTAGAGGCACTGAACGCTCAGGCAGAGAGAACAGAGGCCACGATTTCCAAAGCCAGCATCCGCAGCACCAGGGGAATGTTAAGCAGCCCTTAACCCTCCTGGGCCTGTGTTCTTCAGCCTTTGGACTAGTGCCTTAGATGCAAGCACTTGTCCCCTGCGATGGAGGAAGGATGGTCTTTACACGCAGCTTGCACTGTGTTCTGCAAGTAGCCATTTGACTTGTTTTCAGGTTATATAAATGTCATTCTTGCGGACAGACGAACTGCTGCAAACAGAATAAAATCAGCCCGAAGCTAAACTTTCCTTGCTCCATCTGGGCTATGACAACACTCTTAGTTTGGTGCTGTTCCAAACACACCTACAGCCACTGGGGTGGGGCTGGGAGAAGGGGCAGCCTCTGATATCTAGCCAGTTCCCCTTTGATTTCGTTGTTGTCAATACATGATTTGTTCTCACTCTGAAAGTCACTTACCATTTCACAGGCAAACACTGTTCTTGTCAGCCTTGCTGGAACAATGCTTTATTTTAATAACATGCTAAATTTCTTAAGAAACATCCACCCTCAGCTCCACCACAGAGCCTGGGTCAATATGCAGGTAAACTGAGGTAAGGGCAACTGCTGTTCTGGCTGCACCTGCACTAATCTCCCTCCAGACTGTGGCCACATGTGCTGCTCCCGGTGGTGCTAGTGGAGAAAGGGCACCAATGGTCACCACGTTATTTGTTGTGTAGTCTAACCTGGCTCAGATAAGGTTGAGATTATCTGGTGGTAAAGCCGATGACATTATCCCTCCCATTGTTAGAAGCACTGGTGATAGCAGCAGTGGGAATACGTAGGATAAAAGTTCAGAGGATGGATCACTTGATGATTCCCTGTTCTGTTTATTCCCTCTGGGACACCTGGCATTGGCCACTGTCAGAAGACAGGACACTGGGCTAGTTTGACCCAGTCTGGCCAGTCTTATGGACAGACAAGACCAAGGTGCGGTGTGAATGCTCGGTGCTCAATGACACCATCAAGTAACACTGGGAAACAGTGACACGAGAGAAAGCAAACAGAAGGAAAAAATAGGAATGAGTCACTTATTTGGTATTTTAGGGACTGGACTTCAAAAGACACCTTACATGTTCAAGTAGCCACGGTTTCTAAGCATCTCTGTATCTTACCAACTTACTGACAGAACAAAATCCTCTTCCTGTAAAGATTCTGTTGCACTTCCCTTATGCCTGGATATCACTCGGAGCCCCACACATGGGCACTTTGTTCCTTTTTCTTGCATTATTTCTAAACACTGGAAACTGCTAAAGAACAATGTTGTGTGCCTCCTAGATAAGCCGAAACCGTCAGTCACATACTGGTCAGAGCAGAAGAACATGCATTAAGACAACTGGCACTCCATGTTTTGAGAAAATAGTTACCAGAACTGTTCTACAGAGAGAAAGCTGAGCTTGTGTGGTCAGTTTGGGAGGGAAGGGAGCTGGCTTCAATGGGATGCCCACAGGCAAAGCTTTTGTTCAGCAAATATATTAATAAACACAAAGTCATTCTTCCTGTTCCCCTTCTGAGTCCTGCCTCGGCTTGCTGCACTGGGCAGTTCTGCTTCTGACTGATTCATAGGCAGTATCAGAATGCATTCAAGGCAAACAGGGAAGCCACATGTGTTGTTTCACTATCACAACACACAAAACCTTTACAGGTGTGAATTTTCACTGATCTCTGCAATTCAGTAGCTCTCACCTGATCCTATCAGAACTCATTTTACTTATTATGAGTATTTGCACAAACATTTTTTCTAGGCTTTTTATCCCTCAAAATGTTGGGTTCTAACAGACAAACTCAACTTCTGCCTTTTCTGGGAAGCTGATATAACAATGAGAGACATTTTGCCACTAGAACAGCCAGGTACTATTGAAATACCAAGTAAGATTAAAGATAGCATCTCTACAGACCCTGCATACGAGGTAGAGTTTAAAATGTGCTCGGAGTCCAAACACGTTGTCTCTCACAATATTGGGAGCCTGAACTTGGCCGAAGGCGGAGACTTTCCTCCACCATATTGCCCACAAAATCTCGAACCCATGAACACACTCTGCTGGGAACAGCTTTGTGAAGCCAAGCTGCCTTCATCTTGAAGCAGAGTTGAATATTTCTCACTGCACGGGGTTCTTTAATTGGACTCTGACCAAGTGCAGACTGGGCTTGGATCAAAGCAAGATGATGGATGCTCAGTCCAGGCAAGGCTGAGGTGCCCATGGCCGGCAACATGAAGTATTGAGAGGGAAACGGGTAGTACCTGCCTGTTTAATTAGTATCTGCTGCTCACATCATGGGTACAGAGGTTCACCCGTCAGGCGGAGTTTCTTGGCATGACTGCTCTTCGCATCCTAAACACCTATTCCCACCTGCATTTAGAAGATTGTGTCCAACTTGCCAATGCAGGTCTGGCCAATGTTACCCATTATCACTTCCTTCTATACCAACTATGTGAGGCTTTGCCTGGAGGTAACTAGGTCTCCAGCTAGCACAGAACATAGCTGACACCTGTTGAACAGCATCACCCACAGTGTAAATTTAACAATCACTAGGCCAGCGATCGGCAACCTTTGGCATGTGGCCCGTCAGGGAAATCCGCTGTCGGGCCGGGGTGGTTTGTTTACCTGCAGCGTCCGCAGGTTCAGCCGATCGCAGCTCCCACTGGCAGCGGTTCGCCGTTTCAGGCCAATGGGCGGTGTGGGAAACGGTGTGAATAAGGGATGTGCTGGTCGCCACTTCCTGCAGCCCCCATTGGCCTGGAACAGCAAACCGCGGCCAGTGGGAGCTGCAATCGGCCGAACCTGTGGATGCTGCAGGTAAACAAGCCGTCCTGGCCCACCAGCGGATTTTCCTGACGGGCCACATGCCAAAGGTTGCCGATCCCCGCAGTGGGCCAAAGGCTCTACTAGCTTTCTGTTACTTCCCCAGTGCAAGCTGAAGCTGCCGATTAATCTATACAAGACTTGCCTGGTTTGGGTTCAGTCTACCCAAGATGTCTTCTCCCCCACAATTTTGCAGCAGCAGAGACTCACCAAAATGCCCAATCCAATAGCCCTAGATTTAAATAACAGGGGCACAGAGCTCACTGGACAATGCCCTTAGCACTAGAATTTGATTTCCCTTTGGGCTAGCAGAGCCCAGGGCTGCCCTTCATGGCACGGTCAAAGGCTCATCCACTTACTGAGGCATCTGTCAGAGCAGGGCAGGGAGGAGTGAGCTGGTGAGTCCGGATTATTTCAGTCTTTACGCATACACTTCCAATTGCAGCTGGCCCATCACCCCACAACATTACTGCCCCCACGACAGGCGCTGAAACATGCATGGGAATAGTCTTATGGCTATCCCTGCCTTAAAACCAACGTGAATTAGCAGCTCCTCTGAGCACACTGCTATTACCATGACCACAGTGGTCATGCTTTCCTGCTTCCTGTCATGTATGAGCACAGAATTCGCTAGAACACTGCCAGCAGCCACAGGTCAAAGGATGTGGAAATACGATGCACTGTCCTTAAGCATGAACTGGGCTTTAAGGATACGTCTACACGGGGATCAAAGAACCATGGCAATGCTACAGCTGGTCTGGGTCAGCTGACAGGCTTGCGGGGCTAAGAATCACTGTGTAGATGTTTTGGCTCAGGCTAGAGCCTGAGCTCTGGTACCCTCCACCCCAAACCTGACTGTCTACACAGTGATTTTTCAGCCCCAGAGCCCAACACCATGAGCCCGAGTCAGCTGACTTGGGCCAGTGGCAGGTTTTTTATCCCTGTGTAGCCATATTCCCATGCCAGTCCTGATAGGGTATCAGCCTTGGAAGAGCTTTTGCAAAACCAAACCAACCCAGGCCTCCATTAATGCTGTGTCTGCTGTAACAGTAGGGCTGCTTCCCCCAGCCCCGCATAGCTGTAATTTGACAGTGTGATATGAGAGAAAAACAACAATCAATGTCGTCAGCCTCAGCTATCTACCCGTCTGTCTCTTCCAAAGCATGTTCATTTTCTCCATACCACTCCTCGCATGTGGAACATTCCTCCTGAACTTGGTGAAGTCACTACCCTTTTCCTTGAAATCCCTCCTGCACAATCACTTCTGTTAGGGTGCACATAGGAACCTGCCAACTATTGTCCATTAAAATGTAATTTGAAACAAGATGCAACAAAAGCACAAGCTCTTCTGGGCATGGAAGCTGTCTTCCTTTGCATCTGCACAAAAGCTTAGCACGATAGGATCCTCAGTGGACCTTTGAATGCTACTGCAATAACTTGCAGAAAACATGACTAAACTGTTAGGAAGGGGATGATCATGCTTTCTGTATTGAGATTGAAGAAATTTCGGCCCTGTCCACATCAGTGACCAAACTGTTCTAGTTACTTTGAGGGGTTCCTATTTTCTATTGCAGACTGTGCCATTGTTTCCAGACAAATAATTCCTAAGGTGACCAGCAAAAAAGGATCAGTTATCAGCAGAACACACACAATACAGCACTGCAGCAACACGATCAGTTAAACAGTACACTCCACAACTACCAATAAGATTTCACCTCAATATTTATATTACTCAGTTTGGATTCCAAGTATTTCAAGGCTTTCCATTGGTATTTGAATTTTTTTTCTTTTTCAGCTTAAATGAAAGAAGAGCATCAGATTTTTAACCATCTCTTACAATTTCCACAGATCGAGAGAATTAAAATGGCAATATGAGAAATCCACAAAGTGACATTAATGATACCCAAGACACGACAAGGGATTTTTATGATCAAATTTATTTAATTACATTTCATTGACTGTTTTACTGTAGTTCACATCAGAGACTGCCAAAGTAAACTAAACATTTACATTCACTACAAAGTTCCCTCAAATTTTCATAGCTAGTCCAAAAGCCATGAAAACGATAGGGGTTCCTTTCCCTCCTTGGAATGTATTCTGGCTCCCATTGGTGAGAGTGGGAGTTACATTCCTGCACTGAAAAGAGAACTCAGCCCTTAGTTTCACAAATTTGCAAAAACCCTCCTTGTAGCAAGTTATATAAACATGGTTTAAAAGTTTTTACAAAACCAATCTTCTGCTGGTACAGAGAATAGACATCTATTTTCATTGCTAGGCGAGGAAGGACTAACCAAAGACTGACCTTGTAGCATGGAAGATAGTGAGGCAATAATACAGTACAGACATACAAAAAAAATCCATGTCCACTTGTCTGACCGTCATTACAGGCGATGCACTAGGTGGGCTAGTCATATTCAAAGCCTGATCTGCTCCCCTGAAGTCAATGAGAGTTTTGCCACTGACTGTAAAGGAAGAAAGCTGATAGCGAGAGTGATTCTAATTAAATAAGCAATTATTCCCAAGTGTCTGGTGTGGGTGTGGGGTTGAAAAACTAGACAGATCCTTCAGCAAACCTCGCCCTACAGAGGCTTCTGGGAGGAAACCTTACCTAACTAGTGGTCCTAAAATAAGTTGTTCCTGATTTAACAAGCATTTTGATAATAAATCTATGATATGATCCATTGGAATATTTTCTTTAAAAAAATCATGAAGACAACTTACTATTTGAGAACTATCTAAAAAAGGCCTTTATTATACCATCTTTCCTTTTATGTCTACTTCTAATAAATCAGAGAAACATCAGATGCTACAATTTAAACTTTCATCATATCTGAAAGTGAACATCTTTTTTTAAAAGTGAATTTTCAACATGAAAAGAGCTAAAAGTCACCGTTCTATTCCATTGCGCAATCCGTGTGAAATTGAGACCATTTGCATAGTTTCCAAATGAAAACTTTGAAAAAAAATTAATTTCAGAAATAAATGTTATTCTAGGGAAGTGTTACACCTTCAATTAAACTACACAGCCTTTAAAGGCTCAATACCGGTATTGTCAGTTATTTTGTCTGAAAGCCTCCTGGAAAATTGTTCTGTTCAAACTGTTATAAATCACAAGCCATTTTTCCTTAATTTTGCCAATTTTTAATGAAGAAAACATTTGAATTTCAATGTACAAAACTCCAATAAAAAGGTGATTTCTTTCAGCAAGATGGGTAAAAGTTGGGCCATTATTGTATTCCTCATTCAACAGCAAAAGTCTTCCAATTCTCGCCAATAGAAAAAAATCTTCTGATTTGACTTAGATGACAATCCAGAAATAAATAGGTATAAATACATTCATAGTTCCAATTCCAAAATCACATAGGGAAAACACAAAACTGAAAATTACTTTATCTGAATTTGTTGGCTTATAATGAGAGAGGCAAATTATAGCAGAGTGATTCAAGAGGGGAATAAAACAAAGGTAGGGAATAAATTGGTCCAGTACTGACATTCAGGAAACATACCAGTTAGCATAATTCTGCAGTCAATTTATCCTTTAAATGACACTACTCAGTCAATTTGTATTTGCTTCAGGTATTTATAATGAAAGCAGTTTCTTTGTATCATTGCTGAAGGTGGGTATAGTACCCTGGAGAAACTGTAACAGCCCCTCAGTATGCGTGTATGTATATATAATTATATACAGATAATCATGCATCCACACACACATCTGTATATCAACACTGCAAGTGACAGGTCAGATCCATTATCATTCATCATTGGCAGCACTTGTTCCTCTCACTTGGCCTTGATTACGTAACTGTAGAAAAAACAAAAGATACAATAAGTGCTAACAGTTACTCCAGTAAAATTAAACTCTAAAAATGCAGATTTTACTAATTCTCTAAGAAAAAGAGTTAGTGCAGCGCAGTCAAACCTTCACCAGCATTGAGCTGGATCATATTATATCAGTTCAAATTTTCTAGGGAATCTTTTCGATTGGACATCAGTCTTGTGATTAGAACAGCAACTCAGACATCAAACAATGGAAATAAGTACAAAGCACTCCCATACGCTGGATCTCTGGGATTTGAAGTTAGCTGCAAATACAGGATCCACCATTAAAGGCAGGTGAGAAAATGCTCAGAGCAGGAAATATGAACATTAAGGTACTGGGTGTGAATATAAAGGTTTGGACTTGAGGAAATTAGTCCCGGGCAGCAGCATTTTAGGGTTTTTTTTCTTGATCTGGGAAATAGACTGGCGTCCCCTCCACACACCCATTTTGATTGCACAGTTTTTCCTAAATGCAGTTATATTTTCTTTAACCACAAAGAGGGTCTAATAGAGCAGCAAAATGTCACTCTGTCCAGGAAGCCTCTTGCAGGCTTTGGAGCCTAAGTGTCCTGAAGCCAAAACACACGTCAGGAGACAAACGGTAGAGCCTGCACTTTGAGCTCTTGCACCAGACAAGCATAAAGTACGACGTGATAGCTAGCTTGTGCCAAATTACAGCATCCTACGGACTGAATGGAGCATGTGCCCAGAGCCCATCATGGTGCCAAACGCATGCGGAAGGTCTCAAATGAATCCTAGCCATGGGGCTGCTGTCCTGCTGCTGATTGGTCAGAGCAGGGGAGCAGCAGGAGCTCAGTCCCAAGAAAGGAATCTGGCTGCACCGCTCTAGAATAGTTGTTCCGCCAGTAACACCCATCACCAGAAAGGATTCCTCCTCTCCCCCAGGAATTCACTTACACAGCTTGATTTTGCCTCTGAACCTACAGAGGATTCCACTAGACGTCAGCAGCCACTGTGCCTCGAACGGAACCCTTCTTACGCATCTAAATGTAAAATAAAACGGTGAGCTACCAAATAAAGAACCGGTCACCAGGTTATTAGGAGAACTAAATGGCTCAGAGCCAGTCCCAGGTCCAGCCGAAGGAGTGGAGGCAGCTAGGTGGAAGGGGCATACAGTAGGACAGGAAAGTCAGAGTGAGCAATGGACAGCTGCTGTAAAGGGAGGCAGCCTCTCAGTTCCTAAGGGCCATCTGAAGCCTATACCAAACGGCTTGAAGCATACAGCACTGCTACTATTTCTCAGGGCTGAAGGATCACAATTTTGGCAGTTTCAAGCTGCTTCCTTCTTATGCTCTGATTAGGATCCGCACTGTCCAGCAGTCAGCTGATGGAGAGGGTCTAATTTGGCAGAAGTGCTCTGGGTGTTCACAGAGTCAGACCACATAGTGAAAATTACCATTTGCCACAACATTTCAGCAAGTGGCTAGTTAAATGTGGCACGTGGAGAGCAGAAATTCTTTGGGGATAAAATTAAAAGGAATGTTCAACTTATATTGTGAGTGACCCAATGCGCAGTTACATTCTACCCACCCTTAGGTCCCTCACGAGGATACCCCCATCACAAAAATCTTCTTGGAATGTGTTTTGTAGGTGCCTGCAGATACCTCTATGATGTTAGTAAAGAAAGAGCGGTAAGAGTATTTAAAACAGCAGGAGCCAACCCTTTCTACGTGGCTCACAATAAGATATTCCAGCTACAAGACCACACGTTTTTTAAACAGTGACCAGCAGGGCCGGCTCCAGGGATTTGGCAGCCCCATCCAAAAGAAAAGAAAAGAAAAGAAAAGAAAGCCACGATCATGATCTGCGGCGGCAATTTGGCAGGAGGTCCTTCGCTCCGAGTGGGAGTGAGGGACCGTCCGCCAAATTGCCGCCGAATAGCTGGACGTGCCGCCCCTCTCCGGAGCGGCCACCCGAAGCACCTGCTTGCCAGGCTGGTGCCTAGAGCCAGCCCTGGTCACCAGAGTACACATTTGAAAAAAAATAATTTAATAAGTTATCATGAGGAGCTTTAAATCTACTAAATCTTGAGAGACAAAACCATCTGCTTTATTCTGCAAGGAATGAAAAGGGAAGTAAAAGCCAGCTTCCAGGACTGACACAATCCTGAAAAAAAGACGAGGTTAAAAGTTATATCTTGAAAGCAAGAAAACCAGGTTTAACTTCAGTATGGCAGATAAGAGCTAATGTACAGCAAATATTTTAGGGATTAAAGTATTTGCTAGTAGACTGACAACATGTAAGTAGTTACATAGCAGTGAACACAAACAGAAAAGTTACTGGTAATTTCTCTTTAGCCCATGTTCTTTTAAGCCAGCTAGCGGAAAATCTTCACAAACTAGCATGTACTTCTGGAAGTAAAAGATCAGAGAGCACATTCTATTTATGTGAAACATTTGTGAATCTGAACATTTGATCTTTGAGATCACTTTTGCAAAGTCAAAAAAGCAATTACTCACCTATGAAATATCTATCAACGGGTAGCCTCCTCCACAAAGACAAGCATCTACAGTCCATGCAGACACAAAAAGGGGAAGGTTTAGGGAAGTTTTCCATGATCTCTGAGGCTTGTCCTACACATACCTGCGGTGTGCACACCTCATACTATATTTCCCTCTTTCCCAGAGGGACTGGATGATGTCTGGCTCATACCAGATTAGGAACTGAGGTTGTTGTTAAAAAAAAAAAAAAAAATAAAGACAACCCTTCCGATGAACTCCTTACAGATAGGAAACCACTTCCTCTTTCACAGATCCCTACTAATGAAACAGTTTCCCAAACTCGTCAGTTTGGGATAAAGTGGGAGTACAAGGGGAAATTCAGAAATTATTTCTTTTGGAAATAATGTAGAGATGTCCTACCACAACAAGCATCCACTTTCATATTGGCATCTAGGCAGAAGTGTTCATAAGGAGAGGGAGATATCCATCTTATTCCAAAAAGTGTTTTTGGGATCTGCCAAAGCAGCCCCTTCTTTTGCCTTACTTGAAGGGGAAGGACATTTTGCACCCAGCTGCGTTGATAAAACAGCCAGCCAGTTTATTTTCCCTTGGCTTAAAAGTTAGGAAATATGGGAAGGCATTTAGAACCAGAGTAAACAGACAAATACATTTCTTCCATCCACTCTCGCTATAGGGTTAGTAAATGGGGCATTTTGCCCCTCAAAGGCAACACAGATCTCTCCTATTTCAAACATGCAGTTGAACACTGTCTGAGTAACCTGCCTAATGGTTCTGAGCCATCTTGATTGCGAAATTTTGCTTGAAAAAAGGCATATTGCTGAGAGCCATTATTGGGCACAACGAGGAGTCCTTGCGGCACCTCAGAGACTAACTAATTTATTTGGGCAAAAGCTTTCGTAGGCTACAGCCCACTTCATCGGATGCATGGAGTGAAAAATACAGTAAGCAGTATAAATATTAAGCATGTGGCCTTTGGAAACTGCGTCTGGCCTTGGCTGTCTGATAGTCTCTCCATATTTTGTCCTGAAGGTGGTTGGGTTTGTTGCCATCTACAGGTCTGTGAGTAGGAAATTCCAGTCATCCTGTATTATACTAGTACTAACTCTTAAAGGAAGGTCAGATATCTAAGACGGCTCAGGAATACAGCAGGCACTTAACTACTAAAGGTAATCAAGGCAATACCCAATTCTGTGATCTGAAAAAAAAGTCTAGCAAACCCTCGGTCAATGGGGCAACGTAATTTGCCATTCTGAAACCAATGATCTGTAGTTTATCCAAAAAAGAGAATATTTTGACAGAGACATTTCTCAGCATCAGGTGGTCATGTACTGTAGTTGGCATTCCATACGGCTAAGACATACAAGACTGAGCCCATCCAATGGTCCAAGAATCAAGTGTCTTGTAAGGGTGAGCAGAGTGATGGTTATCTGGCCTTTTATTAAGAGCTGATCAAAGCCGATCTCAGGGACTCCTGTGCTAAAAGACGGATTCCTACAACCTCTCCAGTCTCCAGAGCAGAGCTGGTCCAAACTCCCAGGTTAGGAAGGTTTGTTGGGCTCATGTTCATGGGGATGAGCAGAAGCATCTCTATTCCTCCTCAAAAACATTTCCCCACAATGCAAACAGCAGTGGATAAGGCTGATCTAGCCACACGTGCCCAGGGTAACACTGGGGATGGGCGAGTCAAAGATAGTGTTCATATCAATAGCAAAGTAGGTCTGTTTGACCTGAGCAACAGTTTGTATTGGAGAAGAACTAGTATTAATAGCAATACTGGGTCTGTGGCGAGAAAGCCAGACTATTTCTAGGTCTCTGGCAGCCCAAATGTGTTGAAGTCTCACATCTCATTACTGAGCAGAACCAGAGTGCTAGGAGAAAGACGGCAAGGCAAATGGGTGCTGGGCAATAAGGCGGTCAGAAAGCACCTTACAAAGTTCAAAAAGACGGTTACTCACCGTTGTAACTGTTGTTCTTCGAGATGTGTTGCTCATATCCATTCCATTAGGTGTGCGCGCGCCGCGTGCACGATCGTCGGAAGATTTTCTACCCTAGCAACACCGGCGGGTCGGCTGTGGAGCCCCCTAGAGTGGCACCTTCATGGCGCTGAATATATACCCCTTTCTAAAGTTTCTATATATCGTCTTTCTAAAGTGCTTTGTGTGGTCAAAATAGAAGGCCAGGGCCCTTCTTACGTCCAGGGAATGCAAACGTTGATCCTGGCGAGTGGCATGTGGTTTGGGATAAAAGACCGGGAGAAATATGTCCTGGTTGATATGAAATGGAGAAACCACCTTAGGGAGAAAGGCAGGATGTGGACGAATCTGCACTTTATCCTTATGGAAAACTGTATAAGGGGGCTCGGATGTAAGTGCCCTGAGTTCAGAAACTCGCCTTGCTGAGGTGATGGCTACGAGGAAGGCTGTCTTCCAGGACAGGTACAAAAGTGAACAGGTGGCTAGTGGTTCGAATGGAGGACCTGTGAGTTTGGAGAGGACCAGATTAAGGTCCCACGTCGGGACGGGCTGACGCTGTTGTGGGTACGTCCGGTCTAAGCCCTTGAGGAATCTAACGACCATCGGGTTAGAGAATACCGAGGACGCGAGTTCCCCGGGGTGAAAGGCTGATATAGCAGCCAGGTGAACTCTGATTGAAGATATCGCCAACCCTTGCAGTTTTAGGGAGAGGAGATATTCCAATATGAGAGGAATGGGTGCCTGCAACGGGGACGTGGCTCGTTGTTCGCACCAACAGGAGAACCGCTTCCACTTGGCCAGGTACGTGGTGCGTGTTGAGGGCTTCCTACTGCTCAGCAGAATCTGTTGGACAGAGTGCGAGCATTGCTGCTCTGCCTGGGTGAACCATGGAGCAGCCACGCCGTGAGGTGGAGTGATTGCAGGTCGGGGTGACGCAGCCGACCGTGGTCCTGAGATATGAGATCCGGACATAATGGAAGCGGGATCGGTGTCTGAACCGAGAGTTCCAACAGTGTGGTGTACCAATGTTGTCTCGGCCACGCTGGAGCGATCAGAATTACCTGTGCCTGGTCTCTGCGCAATTTGAGCAGTACCTTGTGGACCAGAGGAAACGGAGGGAAGGCATAAAACAGGTGGTCTTCAAAGGGAAGGAGAAACGCATCCGAGAGGGAGCCCGGAGCTCGACCTTGTAGGGAGCAGAACACGTGGCACTTTCTGTTGTCTCGAGATGCAAACAGGTCTATCTGGGGAAACCCCCACCTCTGGAAGATGGAATGTATGATGTCCGGACGGATAGACCACTCGTGCGTCTGGAAGGACCTGCTGAGTCGGTCCGCTAGAGTGTTCTGGACTCCAGGGAGGAACGATGCCGTGAGATGGATTGAGTGGGCGATGCAGAAGTCCCACAGGCGAATGGCCTCTTGGCATAGAATTGACGAACGTGCTCCTCCTTGCTTGTTGATGTAAAACATGGCCGTGGTGTTGTCGATGAGAACTAACACACAGCGGCCACGTAGGAGATTGAGGAATGCCTGGCACGCCAGGCGCACCGCCATCAGTTCCCGAACATTGATGTGCAGGGCTAACTGGGATGCAGTCCACAGGCCTTGGGTATGGTGTTCGTTGAGATGGGCGCCCCAACCCAGAGATGACGCGTCTGTGACCAGGTGCAGAGAGGGTTGTGGGGCGTGAAATGGCATCCCCTCGCAGACCACATTGTGATCTAGCCACCAGGTGAGGGAGGCCAGGATCGAGTTCGGGACCGTGACCACCATGTTCAGGGTGTCCCGATGTGGACGGTATATTGATGACACCCAGGTTTGAAGTGGGCGAAGCCGAAGTCTGGCATGCCTGGTTACGTGCGTGCATGAAGCCATGTGACCCAGCAGGGTAAGGCACGACCTCACCGTGGTAGTTGGGAAGGCCTTGAGCCCTTGAATGAGGTTCGTGATGGTGCCAAAGCGGTTGTCTGGCAGGATGGCTTGTGCACGTCTGGAGTCTAGAACTGCGCCGATGAATTCTATTCTCTGGGTAGGTTCTAGAGTGGATTTGTCTTTGTTGAGTAGGATGCCCAACTCGTTGAATGTGTGCACTATTCTGTGGACGTGAGCTTGAACTTGCTCCTTGGTGCGACCGCGCACCAGCCAGTCGTCTAGGTACGGGAACACCTGTATCCCTTGCCGACGAAGGTACGCTGCCACGACAGCCATACATTTCGTGAACACTCTTGGGGCCGAGGATAGGCCGAAGGGAAGGACTGCAAATTGGTAGTGCACCGTGTTTACCACGAATCGCAGGAAGCGTCTGTGAGGTGGGTAAATTGAGATGTGAAAGTATGCGTCTTTCATGTCGAGGGCGGCGAACCAGTCTCCAGGATCGAGGGAAGGGATAATGGCCCCCAAAGAGACCATGCGGAACTTCAACTTTACTACGAATTTGTTGAGTCCGCGCAAGTCCAAGATGGGCCGTAGACCTCCTTTGGACTTGGGGATCAGGAAATAACGGGAGTAAAATCCCCTGCCCTTTAACTCTATCGGAACCTCCTCTATGGCCCCCATGGCCAGGAGCGTAGAGACCTCCTGTATAAGAAGTTGCTCGTGAGAAGGGTCCCTGAAGAGGGACGGGGAGGGGGGGTGGGAGGGGGGGATAGAAGAAAACTGGATAGCGTATCCCTCTTCCACCGTGCGGAGGACCCAACGGTCCGAAGTTATAAGGGACCAAGCATGGTGGAAGTGGGAGAGACGATCCCGAAAGGAGGGGGCTGAATCCTGGGGGATGACTGGTGCACCGTCCTCGACCGCACCTTCAAAAGTTTTGTCTGGGGCCTGAAGGTGGTCTAGGTGGCCCCTGGTTCTGGCCGGGTTGAGGGCCAGTCCACCGTCTCCTACCACCTCGCCCTCGCCTCCGGACCGAGTCTTGTCTCTGACGAGGCGGGGGGGGGTAGAAGCGCTGAGGCTGCGGCCTAAATGGTCTGCGCTGAGGGCCCACAACATGCATCCCCAGGGAGCGCATGATTGTTCTCGAGTCCTTGAGGCTCTGCAGGCGAGAGTCCGTCTTGTCTGAGAACAAACCATGTCCCTCAAAGGGCAAATCTTGTAGGGTTTGCTGCAGCTCCGGAGGCAAACCCGAAACTTGAAGCCAGGAGATCCTCCGCATAGCGATACCCGAAGCCATGGTCCTCGCAGCCGAGTCTGCTATGTCCAAGGAGGCCTGCAAGGAGGTTCGAGCCACCTTCTTACCCTCCTCTACCATGGCTCCAAACTCTTCCCTGGACTCCTGGGGAATCAACTCCTTAAACTTCCCCATGGAGTTCCAGGAGTTAAAATTGTAGCGGCTCAGCAGTGCCTGTTGGTTTGCCGCTCTAAGTTGCAGCCCTCCGGCTGAATAAACCTTACGGCCAAACAAATCGAGCCGTTTGGCCTCTTTTGATTTTGGCGCTGCAGCCTGCTGGCCGTGGCGCTCTCGTGCGTTCACTGATGCCACCACCAGTGAACACGGTTGTGGGTGGGTATACAAGTACCCGTAGTCCTTCGACGGGACAAAGTATTTCCGTTCCACCCCTCTCGCTGTGGGTGGGATAGAGGCAGGAGTTTGCCATATCGTATCCGCATTGTTTTGTATCGTGCGGATCAGGGGTAACGCTACCCTCGATGGGGCATCCGCTCCGAGGATATTCACTATCGGGTCGTGCACCTCCACTACCTCCTCCGCCTGCAGGTCCATATTACGGGCCATCCTGCGCAGAAGATCCTGGTGAGCCCGAAGATCTATTGGAGGTGGGCCCGTGCACGATGTGCCCGCCACTGCCTCGTCCGGCGAAGAAGAGGAAGATGCCTCCGGTGGAACGGGATCCAAGGGCTGGTCCTGGTCTTCCTGTTCCTGGGCCGGAGCGTCACCTGCGCCTGGGTCCAGGGCGTCAGGCGGTACGGACACGGAAGCCTCCATGTCCCCTGGCGGAGGCCGAGAGATTGTGGACTCCGGGGCCCTTCTAACGGAATGACCCGAGCAAGAGGTCGAGGGTATTGGAGCCCCTTGCTCCTGATGGTACGCCCACGGGGTCCAGAATGACCAATGAGATGGGCCATGAGAATGGTCCTCTGCCATCTCCCGCCAATGGCCCAAGTCCTGTTCCTCGGCTTGCCCTTGAGGGGGATATGCCGATCTCGAGAGGTCCTCCGATGAGTGGGATACCGATCTCGATGGCCACGGCGGTGCCGAGAGCGTCGAGGCGATTCCCGCGGTCTGCGGTGCCGCACGGTGCCGGTCCGGAGATCTATCTCTACGCGGTGCCGGCGATCGGTGCCGGGACCGCGATCGGTGCCGATGACCTCGTCGGTGCCGGGAGTCAGATCTGGACCTCGACGAGGACCTGGAGTATGCCCGGTGCCGGGAGCGGCCTCTCGACGTCGAGCGTCGGCCATAGCGGTGCCGAGAACTACGTCTCGACGTCGATCGGTGCCGACGATCATAGCGGCGCCGAGACGTAGAGCGTTGTCTCGAAGAAGATCTTGGCCGCGAGTACGACCGGTGCCGAGGCGATATTCGGTGCCGGGACTGCGAGCGGCGTGGGGACCTGCTTCGGGACCTGGATGGGTGCCGAGGTTCCAGCCCTTGTGATGGAGGGCGGATTAGTGCAGGTTTCCCTCTCGACTGGACCGGGCGAGTTAACGGTGCCGTCGGTGCCGGTGGTTGAGGCGGTGCCGGCTCCGTGAGAGCTATTAAGTCTCTCGCCGCCGTGAAGGTCTCTGGAGTCGACGGGAGGCATTGTATCACCGCCGGCCTCGGTGGAGACGCTATCTGCACCGGACTCGACGGCCTCGGTGCCGGAGTCGACGGTGCTGGAGGCACCTGTTTCCGGTGCTCCACCGGCGGACGCGGCTCTACCCCCGGTACTGGGGGAGCCGGCGTCTTCGGCGCGGAGGTCCCCGTCTTATGGGCTTTTTTATGCCCCGGGGATAATGACCGGCGTCGAGGCACTTGCTGCACTTGCGGTGCCGACGAGGTCCGGTGCCGGGGCGGCTTGTCCGACACCACTCGCGTGGTCGTCGTGGCCGATGCCGCCGGAGCACTGCGCACCGAGGCGCTGGGTGCCGGGGCCTGACTTGTAGATGGAGCGTCTGGACTAAGTGCCGCTTCCATCAAGAGTTGCCGGAGCCGAAAGTCCCGCTCCTTCTTGGTCCTGGGTCTGAAGGCCTTACAGATCTTGCACTTATCTGTTTGATGGGACTCTCCCAGGCACTTCAGACAGGAGTCGTGCGGGTCGCTCGTGGGCATAGGTTTAGCGCAGGAGGCGCACTGCTTGAAGCCGGGAGCTTTGGGCATGAGCCCGAGCCCGCGGCCGGGGGAGAAAGGGGGAGACGACCCCCTTAGTCCCCTGGACTATTATAACAACTAAAACAACTTGAAACTACTAACTATTTAACTACAACTTTAGAACTATAACTATAACTACAACTATGAACAAGAACAAAGCTAGGGAGAGTGGAGGACAGCTATGCCGCGCTCCACAGTTCCAACGACCGTCAGGGGCGGTAAGAAGGAACTGAGGGGGCGCCGGGTCGGCTGGGGTATATATTCAGCGCCATGAAGGCGCCACTCTAGGGGGCTCCACAGCCGACCCGCCGGTGTTGCTAGGGTAGAAAATCTTCCGACGATCGTGCACGCAGCGCGCGCACACCTAATGGAATGGATATGAGCAAGCACTCGAAGAAGAACTGTAGCTTTGGCATATGCTAAAAAATCGGAGAGGCTTAGAATTTACAGAAAAATGCTCACAGTGGGAGAACCACAGCCTGAAAAATGACTTTGCAGCAGAAAGGTCCTTTCCTAGCTTGTTGTGTTCCTCAGCATCTGACAGAAGAGGGAGAAAACTGCTTGAAGGATGAGCTTCCTTTCAGACGCTCTGGGACCATACAGACAAGTCAGACTATGAGCATTCATAGCCTCTAAGACACGGAAGGAGGCAACACCAAGTGCTTGTTAATTCTCTGATGACAGATTTTTTTCAGGAATGAGTTTCTCAATGTCTATCACGCTCATCAAGACAAGTCCAACTGTCCTCATGGGGCGGACGGGGGGACACACTCACTTCAAGACACGTTTAAAGGGAAAAATCAACTCTAATTACAACTTGAAAACTAAACAAAACAAGACACGATGCAGAAGTGAGGGGACAGCTCCAAGGTCCGACTGACAAGTGGTGAAAAGGGAGCTGTGGGATTGTGTGCACTAGGTATAGATAACGTTTTCACAAGTGGAAAGAGATGCTCAGTGCAGGCATTCAAGACATGGGATACTTACCAGAAACATTTATATTTCAACAGCTCCTGGCTCTTTGCAGCATGGTATGCAGAAGCTCCACGAGCGTGGCTCTGTGGAGGATATCCAGTGAAGAGCATAGCATTTATCAGTGTTATCCCATAGCACACAGAGTTGGCAGGATAGACACAAGCCATTGATGTAGCCTTCTTTGATTCTTGTACAGCCCCAATTACCATAGAGTGTACATTTATAAACAGCCCTCAAAGCATTCTTACCGCTTCAAGCTCTCGTTGGGTTTCATCCTCCATTCTCCTGATGTCTTCCATAGTCAGATCAATCCACCTGTCAATCCAACAGAACAGCTGGCGATGGAAGTTGGTAAATATCCTCTTTTCTTGCTTTAAGGAGACAAAGCAGCATTAGAAAATATGCTCAGGATTTATCAATAAATGTCCAAAGGAGAATGGAGTTAAATTTTAAAGGATGTTGCAGCTATATAGTCTCATGCTCTTTATTTCACAATGGCACTACTAAGTTAATGATTTCACATTTCTTCTCTGCCTCTCAAGGAAAATGAAATGCACTTTGTAATAACAACTTGTTCTTAGAAAAAAGTTTGGCAATTTTGTTACTTGTAAAGGTTGTGGATGCATTCTCCAAAATACATTTACTCCACTGAATCTGATCCTAGACAGAATATACATACCACACAGGAACTAAAACACTAATGCATGAGCTACATAAGGGACAGAATCCATTTTTAAAAAACCCCACAGCTACTGTACAAGCTCAGTAATAAAACCATCTGTGGTAAAATGAGGTGAAGAAGCAAATGACACTGGGAATTCAGTAGGTGGCACATTTACATGCCCAGCCTCCTCTCTGTCCTCCTCGTATTAGAACTGAATTATGTCCAGATATGGTGCACGGAAAATTGGCTGCTGCAAAGGGCATCTTTAAGAGAGATAACCGTGCACATGCAAGTCAAATTAAGGATTCCTTGGCACCTTTTGTTAGGAGTTAAAGGAGTTAGCTTCTACGTCCTGACCAGCTCCAATTTGGGTATTTCCATCTGTCTGCTATATTTAAGGTACCTGGTGATTTCCTTTGGATATTGCATTTCTGCCAATCTTAAACCATGTGTAGTATTGTTCTGTTAAAGAGCTGTACCTGTCTAATTCAAAAGCAGCTGTAGCAATTCCTGTAGTTTGTAGTGCTGTGAGAGCTTTCAAGTTGAAAAGTAAGATAGTTTTCTCATACCAATGATACAAACTTTTTTCACCATAGAATTGCCAACCCTGCTTCTTACCTTGCTAGAATTACATGGATAGGTATAGTTCTGTGTTGTACCTATATATACACACGTACACAAAAACTAATAGTGAACTATTCAAGGATGCAACCCAAAGCTCTCTCACAGAATGTTTTGTTGCCTCACTGACACTCCCCCACCCCCCGGACTGTGGCTCACTTTGGTCATGACATTAGGTACATATAACACAAACAGTAAGCTCCTCAGAGCAGCGACCCTGCCCTAGTGTTATCTGTAAACGCCATGCACACATGTGGTGCCATGTAAATAGTAACTACTAATGGGATTTTTTCTACTCTTCTCCTTTGGGATGCTTCATTCTGGAGAAACTATGCTGATTACATAAAGCAAGGTTAGGGCTACTGCCAATAAATGAAAACAGAGTCAGACTAACGCTCTGTGAAGGGGAGTGGACTGACTTGAGTTAGTGATGGAAAGAACACAAGTACATTAGAACGTAAGTGATGAGGCCATGTACCAGGGAAACAGTTTTGGATCTTCTGCTTGGTTTATCCTCTTGTATTTTTTGGTTTGAAATCTGTGACATGTGCGGCTCCTCTTCCCACGAGAGCAAACAACTCAAGTACAAGCCTAAAGCAAGCATGGTCCCAGCATCTTTTGGTCCTTACAACTGCTTTATAAACTAAAAGTCTAGTGTGTGTTTCAATGTTGTGACTGATAAACACCCGACGAAACAGTCTGCCAAAGGCAAGGCTGGCACAGCGAATTCTGTGCTGAATCTCAATGTCTATATCTGCCCTCTGTGAGAGATGGCTGCCAAGATAGGCAAAGTATTCTACATTTTCCAGTTCATCTTTGTCGATATAGATTTTCCTTGCTGGGTCTGATGATTGACCGGGGACTGGCTGGTGGAGAACTTTTGTTTTGCCGATGATGTTCAGAGTTAGCCGTAGGCTTTTGTAAGCTTCAGAGAAGTAATTAAGGGCTGTTTAAAGATTCTCCTTTGAGTGTGCAGCTACAGCACAATCATCTGTGTACTGGAGTTCGGTTATTGTTGCTGATATTACTTTAGTTCTGGCACGGAGACAAGGGAGGTTGAAGAGGTTGCTGTCAATTCGACATAGGATGCCAATGCCCTGGGGTAGGTCGTCTTGGATTAATGTTTTCATAGCTGCTAAGAAAATGAAGAAAAGGGTGGGTGCCAATTCGGATGACAAAAGGCTCAGGTAGCGCCACTACACAGGATGGAGCCAGTCATCTGGCCATGGAGAAGTCTTACCATGATAAATTTGCTTGGGCAGCCAAACTTTGATGTGATTTTCCGTAGAGCCTCACGGTTGACAGAGTCGAAGGCTTTGGTCAGATCAATAAAGGCCATATACAGTTTCTGGTGTGGTTCTTGACATTTTTCCTGGATCTGCCTGTCTGCAAAAATCATGTATGTTGTGCCTCATGATGGTCTGAAGCCACACCGGGACGCTGGAAGTACTTCCTTTGCAAGAGGGAGCAGGCAATTTAGTAAGATTCTAGCAAGAATCTTCCCAGCGATGGAGAGGAGGGCAATGACTCTATAGTTGCCACAGTCGGCCATCTCCCTTTTTGAAAATGGTGATTACAGTCGCATTACATAAGTCACCAGGGATTTCTTCGATGCGTCAGATTTTGAGGAGCAGCAAGCGAAACTTGTTAGTCAGTGTTTCTTCCCCCACTTTCAGTACTTCAGCTGGTATGCCATCAGGGTCTGGTCCTTTATTGTTCTTCATTTGTTTAATTGCTTTGCAGACCTACTCAGGTGTTGGTGGGTTGGCAAGAGTTTCCCAGATTGGGTGCTGAGGGATGGAGTCAATGGTATCGTCAGTCACAGTTGATTCTCGATTTAGAAGCTTTTGGTAGTGTTCCTTCCTGTGCTCTTTGATGGATTAATTATCTTTAAGAAGGGCACTACCATCTTCGAATCTCAGAGGTGTGAGGCCACATGAGCTTGGTTCGTACAGGGTTTTTGTCTCAAAAAAAAAAAAAAAAAAAAAAAAAAAAAAGCTCTGCATATCATGTCTGTCAGTAAATGTTTGGATTTCTTTTGCTTTGTCCTCCCACCATTTGTTTTTGATTTCTCGGATCCTCCTTTAAACTTCAGCTTTGAGTAGATGGAAAGAACTCTGCTTCTGACTGGATAGCGGTTGGTTTTGCCACTTGCAAAAAGCTTTTTCTCTTCTACTTCAAAATGGCTGTAATATCAATGTTGTTGTCTAACCAATCTTGATGACAGGGGGTATTAAGACCAATGGATTCCTCGCAAACCTCATGGATGGTCTGTTTTAGGGCTTCCCAGCCTTCTTCGACACTTATGTTGTCATTTCCAAGTGTGCATATGGCCAGTTTTTCACTGAGGAATGTTTGGAAGTTCTCTTGGTGCACTGAGGATTGAAGGGTTTGGCTGTTGTATTGCCATCTGTGAGATTTGGATTGCTTTCTATGTTTCAATGCAATCCTGATGGACATGACTGACCTTACCAGATGGTGGTCAGTCCAGCAGTCGTCTACTCCTCTCATGACAAAGGTGATTTGGACATCTCATAGATCCTGTATTCTTACAATGACAGTCTAGGAGGTGCCATTGTTTTGAGCTGGGGTGTTGCCAAGTTGTTTTGTACTTGTTGCTTTGTCTGAAGATTATGTTGGTGATCACAAGGTCATACTCTGCACATTTCCTGAGAAGAAGGATGCCATTGGAATTGGTCTTGCCCACTCCTTCCTTCCCAATGGTACTACTCCATAGGTTAGAATCTCAGCCAACTCTTGTGTTAAAGTCCCCTAAGAGGATTATCTTATCTGTTTTTGGAATGGTTGATAAAAATTTATCAAGGTCAGTGTAGAAGGATTCTCTCTGTTCTTCAGCATCAAAAGTTGGTGCATATGCACTGATGATAGTGGCAAATGACTTATTGACCAATTGGATATGGAGGGTCATAAAGTGCTTGTTGACGCCAATGGGGAGCTCAGTCAGGCTAGAAGGTTTTTGATTGCAAAGCCAACACCGTGTACTCACCTGTCGCTTGCTGGTTTTCCTTTCCAGAAGAAAGTGTAACTACTGCCCTCTTCCCTCAAGTGGCCTTCATCTGCATGTCTTGTTTCACTGACAGCAGTGATGTCTATGTTCTACCTTGAGAGTTCTCGGGCAATAATTTCTGTTCTGCATTTGGGTCTTTCACTTTTTGATTAGTCTAGCAGAGTATGGACATTCCAAGTTGCAAGATACATTTTTGTTTTTCGACCACATTGGGAATGATCCCTCTGGACACTTAACCAGTCAGGTATGGTGCAGCTTTTAACTAAGTCATTGGTATATGTTACATTTTGCTTTGTAATCCCTCAATCTCTGTGGCCGTTGTAAAATTTAATGCTACAAAAAAACCAAAATAAGATACTTTCACAAGCCTTTTGGTGCACATACTGCTGGAAAAGGATCAAAGCACTCATGTTTTACGTAAATAGATTTTTTTTTTGAACTTGAGAGAATAATGGAAGCAAAGGACATTCCTAAGTGCCATATACATATAGACCCCAATCCTGCAAATACTTACACATGTGCTTAACTTTACTATCATGAGTACTTCTGATGAAATCAATGCACCTACTCACAGAAGTCAAGTTAAGCCATAAGTGGCTGCCGGTTTGGGACCTTAGAAGTCAATGGTTTGATTTGTTGAAAAATTGAATGGATCAATGTCTTCACTAACATTTCATTTTAATAGAAGAAAAATGTCCCAACTTTTCACTTCTACTAAAAAACAAACAAACAAACAAAAAATCCAACAACTATGCCACAGAGTATTTAAAAAGCAACTCTTACCTTTTGGATAAAGTTTTCTACTTTGTTCTGTAGTCCCCACCATTTAAATTTGATAGTCACCAACTTGTAAGCACACATTTTAGGGCAGTCTTCATCAGCTGCTAGCTCTTTCTGTTTGTGGAGAATTGGGAGGGGGGGGGGGGGGGAAGGTAAAACTCTTCTTCATTTAATGTTCGTATTTGAATAAAAACTTGCTGGCATGGAAATTTATAAATATGAATAATAAACAAGGATTCAGATGTACATATTTAGTATTATTCTTGCAAAGCACCATTTTAAGGCTTAGACAATGGTTGTACTGCGATTTGAACATGCAGAGTGCCAAGGATTAATAAGACACTGTCAGGTTAAAGCCATATTTAAAAAACTACTTTACCTCTGTTATAAAACATGTCTTATAATTAAATCTGAAATAATTAAAAAAATTACATTTCCTTGTCATGATTTATGCCAATAGGTTACTTTTTGAGTATTTTAGCTTGACAATTAAAATAGACTACTGTGGTGGGTTTTATTTTGGTTTAAGTAAATATCAAATCATTTTCCCTTTCTGGTTGTTCATTAGCATAACAATTCTGCACTGTTTGGGTAGCTAACACACTACAAGGGAATATTTGTTGAAACTATTTCCACTGAACTGAAAAGAGATCCATGTAAAATGTTTTTATTGGTTTTGTAGCAGTTTATTTTTCACAAATTTGACCTGACAATGTCCAATTAAACATTAAACCCCATTTGACAATGGGTGGAACACTGCATTTACACTTGAAACCCAAGTTATTTTCTCCACATTTCATAACACAAAAATCCACTGAAAACAACATAAAACCCAAGAACCAAGACAGTTCAGCAGTAGGCTTGTTAGAATACCATTACCTCACGCCTATTGTGCCTACATACCGCAGTGCAGACAGATAAATGTCATACCCTTCTTCCTTTCCTGGGAACTGGTACTACAGTCAGTGTCCAGTTTCTTAGCATAATCTGCATATGTCTGTTTGCACTTAGTTAATTGTAGGTGCAAATATCATACTTCTGCCTGCAGGAGTAAATCAGGCAGGGGCATCCCATTCTCCTTAATGGCCAGCAGTACTGGCAAGTGGCTATCAGCCCTATGGAGACTTCATCTCATTGGAATGACAGAAAGAGGTTCAGACTCAGGGACATGGGGAGTGTGGGCCCCCCCCCAGGGGACTGAACTGAAAGGGGAGTGAAAAGCTGCCCACCATCACCTGCCCTCCCCACAGCAAGAGATGCAGCCGTTGGGAAATTACTGGACTTCTGCCAGCTGTAGCAAGTGAGCGCAGTCGGATGGAGGCAGTATATCTCCTAAAATTCTCCATTACAAACTTAAGCCTAACATTTGGCTAAAATCATTTAAATCAAAGCTCAGATTAGGTGGAACAGAGTTTGTAGTCTGCTGACTATTTGTGGAGGCTCACACACCCCTGGAGAACACCTCTGATGACCAAGGACCTGGCTTACTTGCTCTCATTGAGGATTCTGGACCAGACAAAACTGAAGATCTTACACTAAGTTGTTCCCAAGTTACAAGTGGACAAAAAAGTTAGGACATTTCAGAAGGTGCTAAACCAGCACTTGTTAAAGTGCCATAACAAAACAATTTGGCCAATTAACCCCCACTTTCAAAATGAAAATCTACTCCGACAAGGGACGTCGTAAGAAATTCTGTGCAGAAGCAGAAAATGTTTTTTCAGAAATTGGGAGTGGGTGGGTTGGCAAAAAACAGACATAATAGAAACTGTCCTACAACCTTCATTGAAAAGCTACTGTTGTGACTTCACAGCCTCTGTAACACTAGTTACATCAAAATGTATGTAAGCTGTTGGTGGTAACGAATAGGTCCATTAATTTATTTTTTCCAAACACACACATAATTTTGTATTTTTTAAAAACACTATGGTGGCTGACTAGTTGTTTGTGACCAGGTGAACAACAGATAAATCCTGCTTTCAAATGTAAGAATGCAACACTACACTGACTTAGCCAAGATTCCAGTTTTAGCCTGTCAACACTGAGGAAAAGGAGATGAATCTTATTAAAAAAAAATGTAAGATGAGGAAAGACGTCCCTAGGTCTCAGAGGTATAGTCATCCAAGACAGAAGCAAAGCAATTTGTAACGTTTTACCTTGCAGCAGTTTATTAAGTAGTAACAGTATTTCACTGCCTCATAAAATATCAGTTACTTCACAAGGCCTGATTAAATAAATAAATAAATAAATAAAATTTAAATTAATCAGGCCTTGTGAAGAGAGTTAAAGCACGAGTTCTTTCTTTCCCATGGGATTAGTCTGCATGCTGTTTTCTTTCTACTTGCCTAAAAATGAAACTCTGGACTTTGAATTTACACTTCTGACAGCAATTCTCTGGTGAAACAAAATTAGTTAGCTTAAAAAAAAAAAATCTAAAGTTACAGGTGACCAGTATTATCCGTGGAGATAAGGTTTAGGATATTGAAATAGAGTCCCATATCTACTGCAATCTTTGAGTCTCAATCAAGCTTGACAAACATTGCTTATGCTTTAATGAAAATATTGACAAACTGCAGTTTATTTCCAATGAGTGGCCAGTTCCCAGAACCACATGGATACTCCCAGTGGGCCAGACGTGCTCCTCACCAAAAAAAAAAAAAAAGCTACGATGGCACTAATTGACTAACAGCCTTAGAGACAACAGGCTGGAAGGCTACAGAGAGAATTCCCTTCTCACACAAGAGATGGCCTCTACATATTAAGAGTGAGGAACTTTAATGGGGAAGCTTTCTCTGCTGCCTGTAGTGGGGACAGAGGATTGTCTTCTCCAGCACTGCCACAGTCACAAGAGTGACTAACAAAAAAATTAATTAATGCGTACTCTTCACATTGCCCTCTTGATCCCAGAAAAATCAGTCAGGATCCCAAAAGAAAGGCTGGTAATGTAGACAAGCCACTCGCTGGACACGCCTGGAACCGCAAACCCGAAGTGCCGAGCCTCTTCAGAAGTGAAGAGAAGCTTGTGGTACTGCACTGAGCTCTCCCTCCTCATTCTGTTCATAGAGCCTGCGGTCACTGGAGCACAACAGAAATATCTTCTCTTAACCAACATGCCACCTACTGTCGGACAACTTACACTGAGTCCTTTAAGGATTGCAACACTCAGGGATCTGTGGCCTCAGAGGCTATTTCAGATCTCTGCAAAAGGAGTTGAGAAGATGACTGTTTGCAGACCACTTCTCTTACTATTCGTAATTGGCACTGAAGAATAGGAAGTCTAAGGGCAGGTCTTCATTACGGGGGGTGTGGGGGGGGTGTCGATTTAATGTATGCAAATTCAGCTATGCGAATAGCGTAGCTGAATTTGACCTATCGGAGCCGACTTAGCCCGCTGTGAGGATGGCGGCAAAATCGACCTCCGTGGCTCCCTGTCGACGGCGCTTACTCCCACCTCCGCTGGTGGAGTAAGAGCGTCGATTTGGGGATCGATTGTCACGTCCCGACGAGACGCGATAATTCGATCCCCGAGAGATCGATTTCTACCCGCCGATTCAGGCGGGTAGTGTAGACCCAGCCTAACTCCCTGTCTAATGGTCTTTAACTGCATTGAAGCCAGTTTTAAACTCAGGATCTAGGTTACAACAGGATTTCTAAATTCACTGAGACAGAGGAGTTTTAAGATGGCTTAATTAATTTAGAAGTCCAGTGTATCAGGTGCTGAACTCTAGAGAGTTCCAAGAGGAAAGAGGCTATAGTCTGGGGCACCACTTCAGCTGACTAGTCCTGATGTGAAAAATATAGTTTTTACTGCAAAGTAGAAAGGCTATTTTGACATTTTCAAATAACTGCACAAAAGCAGTAAGTCAAAGCCCAGTTTCAGCTGAACAAATTTAAAGCACCAAAAATGCCTACAAACAAAAGGAGAGTGTCACAAGTCAAGTACACACGTTGGACTCCAAGGCTTCTGCAATATAAAAGGGCACGATTACACAGCTACACATACGTTCTACTCAACTCCAGACAATTTTCACGATAACCGGTTTATAACAGTAACATCGGTAAGCAAAGTAACACTTTGGTGCTTTGCACAGTGAAATTATGTAACGATTTATAAACCATATTTGCATGCCATGGCAGGCTTCACATCAGAAAGGGGCTTCAGAGAGGAAGACGAGCTTAATTTTTTTTAAATGGGATTTGTATTATTCACTGAAGTTTCCCTACTAATGTCATCCTTGATTAAAAGGGACACTGATTTATTCAGCTAGGCTTTTAAACAAACCTTGACATTAATGTGAAATTTGGTTACTTTCTTGTTTGTGTATATGCATCGCTGATGATTACAAGCCTCACGTGAACCTGATGCTCCCTCTGCCATAAATGTACTAGGAGAACTCAACACCTTGTGGTTATCTGTTAAGCACAGACTAATGACTTAAATCCAGATTTTAGAATTTGGAAGATATTCATCACCCCATGCCAGTTTTAAGACAAGTGATATTTTGGCCTAAATGCCTTAGTCTGTTAATAGAACCTGAGTTACAGGTGCACTTTTATGAAGTCCATTATTCTTACACACCTGAAGTCACAGCATGCCAAGTTTATTTTCTTAGAGAAGAAACAAATACTTCAGTTAATACATTTTCAACTGAAATTGTACGTTCGGTTTGAAATTAGCCATCCTAATTAGGACAGATAATAATGCACGTTTAAATCAGTTTATTTGTACTTACATTAGGTTTGCTTTGTTTTCTGGACATCCAGAGTATAAGGGCAATTCAACAAGTGACAGCAACTTGTTCAACTAACAGTATTTATTCTGCTTCCAAAAATCCCTCTAATTGTACTTGAACCTTGTGAGCATTTGTGATAACTTCATGCTAGAGCACATCTATTTTAGGCAAATTATTAAGAATACTAGCATCCATTTTGTCATTCCCTTCCATGTTAAAATTAAAATCTGCTATTAAAAATGCAAATATAAAAATTCTATTTCTTGACAAAAACAAAAAAAAATATTCAAAATTATTTCCAGGGGAAATTAAGCAATTTTAGTTTTGGCAAGTATTTTTCCTAGGTCCTCCTTCATCTGACTATATATGCCTGTCTATTTTTAAAATCGACTAATATGTAGATTGTTTGATAGGAATGTTTTTCATCTACATATGATTACTGCAACATTTACAAACACCTTAATCTCAAAATAATTTATAGTCTTTTTCACTTACAATTTATTAAGTTTGGAAGCACTTCCTGCCAATTCTTAAATCCAACATATAAATACACTGCACTAAGAATTACTTTTTAGTTTACATGATGCGAATTAGGGACCCTCTGAAACAATCACATGAAAAACACAATTAGTGGAGGCATCTTTAATACGAAGGTCTTTGAAGATATTTCACTGAAACACTATTAGCAAGCCAGAAGAACTATTAAATCAGAATAATCCTGGAAAATGTGAGTAGCACAAACTGATTTTATTGTGATATTCCTTACTACTAAGCAGCTGCAAAGTGCCTCCAGATTATTTAACGTACGTTTTATTTTTGTTGGATTCTTTAGATTTTGTATGTCTAGGTTTAAATGTAATCCAAGAGGCTAAACCATGTTTTTAATTTAACAATGCATATTAAGTTACTCCATGGTATGCAGAAGAGGCCTAAGGGAAAGTAATGTATATTTGGGCTACATAACTTAACTAAACAAAAAGCTGTGTGTTTGGCTAGAATAGGAAGCAGTCAGTATATGAAGACGACAAGTTCTCATTTCTTATATCTATGGCAAATACATCAGAAGGACTTATTAAAGGTGGAATTCCAGTTGAGAGTAAAATTAATTTTTGAAACTAACATTCTTTTTAATATATGACAGTTCATTATTCATGCAGACAGTAAAAGGTTTTCTGCTGAACATTTTCTAGACATTTAAAAATATAGGACACACTAGAGCTGAATTATGTGCATTTATTTACTACACTAATTTCTCACTACAGAGCTCTGGTTATCAGTAGTAAGTGGAAATAAGTGTATCCAGAATTGACTCATGTTCTGTTTACAAACAGAAGATTTAAAATGCAATGTTTGCTTTATGTGCTGAAACTGCACAAATCTTCAACCCAGGTACCACTAAGAGAGAGGAAAAAAGAGGACAGTTTCAGCAGCCAACCCCCAGCACTCAAAAATCATGAGTTTGGCTTAAAATAATGAAATTTTAAGAAATAATAAATGTTGGGTTTTTATTTGCCTTCTGATTTTTTAGCCTTTAGGCATCATGTTTTCAAGGTTCTATGCAACCACGAGGGCTAGAGGCTTACTTTTTAGAAGCTGAAGCTTTAAGAAATAAACCAAATATTGTAAGACTCAGAATGATGTAATGAGATGGAAATACTGGAGTTTTCTGTTACAGAAGGCAGAAGTACAGAGAAACCATTGGGGACAAGAATGCAGATGGAGGGTGAGAGGTTTATTTCTCCCAATTTGATCAATGTGAAGTGTTTCAGTTACTTTGATCAGAATAGGAAAAATTCCATCTGAGTAGGTCACTGCTAAACATTCAGGCTGTATAAGGGAATGCATGAGATTCCGATATGCCACCATCTGCCCCACATCTAGAGTGTACTAACTCTCAGAAATGACACTGGTCAACATGAGGCTTTGTATAGAGACCCGCACTTCGAACACCACCAAGAATTTAAATGGCAAACAAGCATAGCTGAGACATTACAAAGCTGTGGATAAGCAAAAGGAAGGGCATGGTCTGTCAGCTCCAGGTGCAAGGCTGTTAAGCATATTGAGGCAATTTGGAAGTCCAGGAGCAACACGGAGTCTGGAAGGACCCTGAGGCTATGGACCAAGGATGGTCAGTCAGACCCTCTTTTTTCCCCCCACCTCACAACCCTTAGATGTAGCATATGGCTCAAGCAAGTCATTCCCCCCACCAATCCCCCACAGCACCACACGGGGCAGGAAGCCCCCACCTCCTCAGCAAGGGAGGAAGAAAGATCAGCCAGGTCAGGTGCCCTAACCTTAGAGACCAGTATATGTGGTAACAGTCCATCTCCACTCTGGGATAACAGCCTTCTCTTGCTGTCTGCTAGTATAGTTAGCTCTGTAGCTCAAGGGGTACAGGTCTATTACAGAACTAACCCTTTTGTGTGCATGCATTAGGATATAACTTTAAATTACATGATCACATACTATTTTTCCACAGTACCACAGCCTCAACAAGCACAGATTGAATGAATAAGGGACAAGAATTAAGGCTGTGTAGGCAACTGTAAATCTGGCATTACTTAACTTCCAAGTGCTTGACTTTGCAACCTAAGTCACATTATTTGAATGTATTTTTGTATGCAATAGAAAAACTTGGATTATACAAGAGATTCCTTAATATTCATTGAAGCTCAGTAAACCAGGCCCTATGTATTAGAAGGGATGGAATCTGATGCAAATTATAACATGGGTCACCATTTTGAAGACAGAAAAACATGTGATAACCCCATAACAGAATTGTTGCAACTCTGGTGTATACCTAGATAACCGTGATAAGGAACCTATTTTAAATCAGTTTTTTTTTTTTTTTTTTTTAAAAGAGAGACAAGTGGATGAGACAATATCTTTTATTGGACCAACTACTGCTGGTGAGAGACACAAGCTTTTGAGCAACAAAGAGCTCTTTTTCAGTTCTGGGGAAGGTACTTAGGCTCTGTCTACACTACAGCCTATGTTGGCATAACTCTCATCACTCAGGTGTGTGAAAAAACCATCCCTGAGTGATGTAAGCTACACCATTGTAAGAGCTCATGCGCTCAGCGCTAGTTAGTTGGGGAGCTTCTCCTGCCGACATAGCTTCTGCCGCTCACGAGGTGGTTTTATTATCATAGAATATCAGGGTTGGAAGGGACCTCAAGAGGTCATCTAGTCCAACCCCCTGCTCAAAGCAGGACCAACCCCAACTAAATCATCCCAGCCAGGGCTTTGTCAAGCCTGACCTTAAAAACCTTTAAGGAAGGAGATTCCACCACCTCCCTAGGTAACCCATTCCAGTGCTTCACCACCCACCTAGTGAAAAAGTTTTTCCTAATATCCAACCTAAACCACCTCCACTGCAACTTGAAACCATTACTCCTTGTTCTGTCATCTGCCACCCCTGAGAACAGTCTAGATCCATCCTCTTTGCAGTTGGGAGATCTCTGTCGGCACAGAGTGTCTTCACCAGAGGTGCTGCAGCGGCACAGCTGTCTCGGTACAACTGCTAGGCTGCAGCACTGTACCTATAGATGTGGCCTCAAAGTGTCACAGCTAAATATAGGGGGGAATACATTGTTTAGCATAATCAAATAATGGTGTCCTGTGGTGTCCAGGAAGTTGATGTTAATATGGTAGTATTCTAGACTAGAGTTTAATGGATGGATGGTGGTGGTTAAAGTTGTGGTGGAAATCTATGAGGGAGGTTAGGTTGTCTGTCAAGAGGATGAAAATATCATCTATGTATCACTGGTATACCATTGGTTTCGTGGTGCATTTGTCTAGAAATAATTCTTCAAGGTGGTTTCTTCTTGCCTGCACGGGCCATGTTATAACATGATTACTGCAAGTGTGTTGTGGCCCAGTGTTCAGTTATTTTTGTTGCACAAATGCACCATGACTAGCTGATCAAAATGCTAGGCAGATACTGTGGTAACACTTTACAAATAAAACACACGTCACCTCCAAAGAAATAGTTCTAACATTCAAACTAGTGGCTTCTTGATGAGAAAGCCATTTTTGCTTGATGTTTTAAACAATCTACAGATAAAAAAGAACTTAAAGCAAAATCTCTAGAGCAAGCACTGAATAAATCCTTACTCCCTTGATGCTCCTGACTTCAAAGGTAGGATTAATTAATCATTTAATGTTCAACAGGAAGCCAAATATCAATTCACAACATTTCATTTCATGTTTTTCACAAGATATTTAAATTAAGTTCATGAAAACATCTGCAAACAGAGAGACCATTACATCAAAATATATATATTTTTTATTTCAATGAATATTTCATCATTTCTAAGAAGCTTGATAAATCCAAACTGTCTTAGAGGGCAAAGCCAAAGCCTGCTGCAGGAATGATTAATGCAGGGATATGGGCATCAGAACTACTCTGCCTTTGATCATTATTATGAGAGAAGAGTGGGATTCTTTTTAATGTCATCAGTAATACTGAACACTGTGCACTCTTGTTTGAAAACAGCTGAGATGTAGTTGGACTAGTAAATACAATTAAATCAAACGTCCAGATAACTCTATAGTAAAAGGTGGGCTATGAGCATTCTTTGAGGAAAGGGGGGTAGGAGATATTGCTCCAAACTAACAGCGGTACATCAGAAATTATAATGTTTCCACCTCTCGCTGAGTTTCACTAGGACACGGAACACTACAGAGTACTGGAAGGCGCACACAAAGGATTGTTTCCACTTTGGTTTTTCTATAGTGCCCATCACTGTAGAATCTGACTGCTGAACAGGATGCTTAGATCTGCACGCTGACCTACAAGAGGATTCTACTCTTTGTCCACTTCCTAGAACCTGGTTAAGCAGGGTTAATATAAACTAGGGTGACCAGACAGCAAATGTGAAAAATCGGGAGAGGGTGGGCGGGGGGTAATAGGAGCCTATATAAGAAAAAGGTCCAAAAATCGGGACTGTCCCTATCGAAATCAGGACATCTGGTCACCCGAATATAAACACTTGTTATGGGGAACTTTTGCAAAGAGGCCTTGCCGCACGCTCAGAAAAAAAATCAGTCAGCCCATAGGCCCAATCTACTCTTCTCTGGTAGCTGGTTCCACCAATTTCCTCCCTGAATGGAAAATGCATCCACCAACACTGTTTTTCTTCCTTGACCTGAAGGCAAAGAAGTTACTTTCTTTGTACATTGTTGATTTACTAAAAGGCATCTTAATCCCTTGATTCTACTGAGGCTACAGAGAAATTAAGATGCAAAATCAGTTAATTTTGGGTGACGCACCTAATCCTTCTGTGCAAATCCAAATCGCTAATTGGCTGTGAACACCTATCCACGTCCATGATTCATGGCAGTGGAAAGCCCTTGCTGCCAAGTTACACTAGAATGCTAGCTTGATGTTTTGAAGTCACCATATCTTTCCTCCTGGGAACAGCAAGCAGCCAGTGTCAATATTTTAATCCCACAAACCAGTGTACAGAGCATCAACTGCTGAAATCCCTCTCCCATGGAGTCCCCTGTACAAGCACTCATTACTGAGCCAATAAGCTGCTACTACAACATTGAGACAAATACACGGCAGCTTTGCAGGGTCTGCACAGCCTGACTGTCAGGGGATCCACTCTTTCACCATGCTGGAAAACAGGATATAAAGCCACAGACTGCCACCAACTCCTATTAAGTGAGCAACTTAGCCTTACTGTGCCTTTGAGCTTTTTAAGGCCTGGTTTACACTTAAAACTTGGGGCAGTTCATAACGCTAAGAGCTATTACTTTATGCTGTCTGCAGACTCAAGTACACTCATTTCAGATTCTGATTATTTGCAACCAAAGACAGGAAACTTTTTAAAATGAAATCTTGGGATAATTATGCAATACATTTCTACAAGAAACATTCATTCAGCTGAGGCCAATTCATCAGACCATATACAGACCTTAGCATATAAAATCATATCAATGTTTCACCCCAAATCTCACCTCATTTAAACCACTGTCATTTGAACTTACTCCCACCCAGGACATGCAACATCACAGAACACAAGTCTCAAAACACCTGAAAACTTAAGATAACTCTACCATAAAGCCATACCCACACTGGTTCAACTTTTGCACTCAGCCTCTAGCTGAAGTATATTTTTATCCTTCTATTCTAGGGCTGCTTCAGGGGATGTAAACTACCCCCAAATGTCAAATTTTAATCTCAGAGGTCTTGACCTCAGTTTCTGAGATGAGCAACCATTCTGAGAAAGATAGGAAGCTACCCATGCTAGATCAGATAACTGGTCCATCAAGTCCAGAAAACCACTACAAGTAAGGCAGCCACAACCTGATGCTTCAGAAGGCAAAAAAGACAACACTGTAAAGCACTTTGCTGACGATACAATGCAGAAGGAGCTGAATTATGGGTCTCCGCTCCTGTGAGAAGATTTCCAAGGCAGGTCTGTATCTCAAGAATGAGACATGGGAGTCACTGTGATACTTGATGACCACCTATCATGTTATGCACCAAAATAATGTCAATAAATTACGCCTGTCTGTCTACACAGAAAGGTGACCACTCATGTAAACCGAGGTTTCAAAGAACTTAATATTTCTCTTTACAAAACAACCCTTTCCCAACATAAAACTAAGAGAAAAGCTAAAACTCAATCAACCCAGGCATGATTTTTTTTTTTTAAACTAAACGTGAACAAGCAGCTTTTAATGCATTTAAAACCACCACTATGGTATTTGTAGCCATGACTACTGAGAGACACAGGCCTGAAGGCTTTGCCTTGAAGCAAAAAGGTGAGTCAAGTTACTGTTTAAATCACTCTCTCATCACTATGCACACAGGACACTTAATAGGTTGTTTCCTAAATAATGAAAAATGTGATAGACACGTATTCCAAAGGATAAGTGTGTATATGTATCAGAACCAAAGAGTTCAAGAACCCAAACGCACTCCTACCAAGGTATATGATCGCTCATCTAAACTCATAAATTAAACACCAGCATAAGCAGCCCTACTGCTGCAGGGGTCCAGTGCACTAGGAGTTAGAGTACCAGCCACGCAAAGATAGGTTGGGCTTTGCTTTCGTTCAACTGTTACTTTCTTTATTTTCATTTACCAGCACCTTACTTTTTCCTTCCCTACTGGCCACTTCCCTCTTATTTTTATAAATTCTTCCTACTCAGCTCCTGTTAGTCCAAGGAATAAAAGTGAACAGAGTTAAGTTTCTTTGGACAACAAAGGAGTTAAGAGTCGGTTAATGACATAATATTAGGGCTGTAAATTAATCGCAATTAACTCATGCAATTAACTCGAAAAATTAATTGCAATTAATCACAGTTTTAATCGCATTGTTAAATAATATGATACCAATTGAAATTAAATATTTTTGGATGTTTTTATTTTTTCAAATATATTGATTTCAATTACAACACAGAATACAAAGTGTACGCTGCTCACTTCATATTATTTTTGATTACAAATATCTGTACTGTAAAAATGATTAACAAAAGAAACAGTATTTTTCAATTCACCTCATACAAGTACTGTAGTGCAATCTCTATCATGAAAGTGCAACTTACAAATGTAGATTTTTTTTGTTACATAACTGTACTCAAAAATGAAACAATGCAAAATTTTAGAGCCTACAAGTCCACTCAGTCCTACTTCTCGTTCAGTCAATCGCTGAGACAAACAAGTTGGTTTACATTTATGGAAGATAATGCTGCCCACTTCTTAATTCCAATGTCACCTGAAAGTGAGAATAAGTGTTTGCACGGGACTTTCGTAGCCAGCATTGCAAGGTATTTATGTGCCAGGTATGCTAAACATTCATATGCCCCTTCATGCTTTGGTCACTATTCCAGAGGACATGCTTCTACGTTGATGACGCTCATTAAAAAATAATGCATTAATTAAATTGGTGACTGAATTCCTTGGGAGAAGAACTGTATGTCTCCGGCTCTATTTTACCCACATTCTGCCATATATTTCATGTTATAGTAGTCTCGAATGATGACTCAGAACATGTTGTTCATTTTAAGAACACTTTCACTGCAGACTTGACAAAACGCAAAGAAGGTACCAATGTGAGATTTCTAAAATAACTACAGCACTCGACCCAAGGTTTAAGAATCGAAAGTGCCTTCCAAAATCTGAGAAGGATGATGTGTGACGCATGCTTTTAGCAGTCTTAAAAGAGCAACACTCCAATGCGGAAACTTCAGAACCCAAACCACCAAAAAAGAAAATCAACCTTCTACCGGTGGCATCTGACTCAGATGATGAAAATGAACATGCGTCGGTCTGCACTGCTTTGAATGCTTATCGAGCAAAACCCGTCATTAGCATGGACGCATGCCCTCTAGAATGGTGGTTGAAGCATGAAAGGACATATGAATCTTTAATGCATTTGGCATGTAAATACCTGGCAACGCCAGCTGCAACAGTGCCATGAGAACACCTGTTCTCACTTTCAGGTGACATTGTGAACAAGAAGAAGGTAGCATTATCTCCTGCAAATGTAAACAATCTTGTTTGTCTGAGCAATTGGCTGAACAAGGAATACAACTGAGTGGACTTGTAGGCTCTAAAGTTTTACATTAAGAACATAAGAATGGCCATACTGGGTCAGACCAAAGGTCCATCCAGCCCAGTATCCTGTCTACCAACAGTGACCAATGCCAGGTGTCCCAGAGGGAGTGAACCTAACAGGTAATGATCAAGTGATCTCTCTCCTGCCATCCATCTCCACCCTCTGACAAACAGAGGCTAGGGACATCATTCCTTACCCATCTTGGCTAATAGCCATTAATGGACTTAACCTCCATGAATTTATCTAGTTCTTTTTTAAACCCTGTTAATAGTCCCAGCCTTCACAACCTTCTCAGGAAAGGAGTTCCACAGGTTGACTGTGTGCTGTGTGAAGAAGAACTTCCTTTTATTTGTTTTAAATCTGCTGCCCATTAATTTCATTTGGTGGCCCCTAGTTCTTATATTATGGGAACAAGTAAATAACTTTTCCTTATTCACTTTCTCCACACCACTCATGCTTTTATACACCTTTATCATATCCCCCCTTAGTTTCCTCTTTTCCAAGCTAAAAAGTCCTAGCCTCTTTAATCTCTCCTCATATGGGACCTGTTCCAAACCCCTAATATTTTAGTTGCCCTTCTCTGAAGCTTTTCTAATGCCAGTATATCTTTTTTGAGATGAGGATACCACATCTGTACGCAGTATTCAAGATGTGGGTGTACCATGGATTTATATAAGGGCAATAAGATATTCTCCGCCTTATTCTCTATCCCTTTTTAAATTATTCCTAACATCCTGTTTGCTTTTTTGACTGCGGCTGCACACTGCGTGGACGTCTTCAAAGAACTATCCACGATGACTCCAAGATCTCTTTCCTGACTTCTTGTAGCTAAATTAGCCCCTATCATATTGTATGTACAGCTGGGGTTATTTTTTCCAATGTGCATTACTTTACATTTATCCACATTAAATTTCATTTGCCATTTTGTTGCCCAATCACTTTGTGAAGAACTTCAAAAAGACCTCACAAAACTGTCTGCTTTGGTCTTAACAATTTTGAGCAGTTTAGTATCATCTGCAAACTTTGCCACCTCACTATTTACCCCTTTCTCCAGATCATTGTTTTATTTTTGAATGCAGGTTTTTTGGTATGTAATTCTACAACGATCATGATAAAGTGAGCATTGTACCCTTTCTATTCTGTATTATAATTGAAATCAATACAATTGAAAATTTAGAAAACACCCAAAAATATTTAAATAAATGGTATTCTATTTTTTTAAATTGCGCGGTTCACTTTTTTAAAGTGCGCAATAGCCCTAAATAGTATAACAGGATGCAGAGTGCTTAGCAATCATGAAAGGTGGCAAGGTCCCAGACTACAGAACCTTCCAATGTAAAATGAGATACACAACAACGAAGGATCAGGAGGAAGGACAATGGGGCATGCAATGCTGAGGGAAGCTGAGTGATGGAAGGTTTTGTAGCAGTAAAGATGGTCAGGTACCAAGACAAAAACTCTGGGAGGCATGTTGGATTCTTTAATCAGCCAGTATAGAAAATTTGCCTCAAGGAATCCACACACAGTCCCTAATATTTCTACACGTTTCTAATATTTTGCTGCAGAACAAGGGAAACTCAGTGAACCAGCATATTTTTCTGAATAGCAACTTGTGTAGTAAATGTTGTATTTATAAAAATATGACATCCAGATAAATCAGCCTCCCAATAGCACCCCTCCAAATACAATTAAACAAGGGTCATACAAGGTAAGAACTTGTTCTTATCTCTTTTGAGAAAATTAAGTTAGCTACTCATCAGATGTAACCAGGGATTCTTCAAATTTAAAAACACCAAGTTACTCCCAATTATAGCTTCTTGCAGTCTAAAACTACTTCAAATGGCAAACCACGGACAGTGTCTTTAGGACAAATGATTCACATGGAATTCATTGTAGTACGAAATTCAGCAGTGTGTTTATAACAAAGATATTAGTACTTTTTTCAATATAACAATTTCGTAATTAACCTTATGATCCCAAAAGGTTAAATCACGGTGTCTATTTTTAACATGAGTATAGTATTTTTGTTATAGCGCAGACTGGGTATATTTTGTTCACTAACATAACAAATGCACTGACTTAGTTTAACTGGATTTGAAAAGGAAAAGAAACTAAAGTATATTCCGGCCATCTCAGTAGTAACTAAAGCCACCACCAACTCTTCAAGGCCCTCAAGAGCTGTCAAATGTTTACTTTCTGCTGATCAAGACTTTGTAAGGCAGTAAGGTCAGCTCAGAATACCTTCCAGTTAGGCCCCAAAGGTCCTCTCTTGGTCTTCACCGACTGAAACAATACTGGGTCCTCATCAGCTTTATAGTCCTGAAAAGAGAAAAAAAGCTAGACAGTCAGAGGGAAACCTGAGACCACCACCACCACCACCACCAGTGCAAAGCAGCAAAATTACTGAGCCAAATGGGGATAGAAGGGATCGCAAGAGGTCATCAAGTCCAGTCCCTGCACTGTGACAGGACCAAGTAAACCTAACCCATCCCCGACAGGTGTTTGTGGAATCCTTGTCATTGGAAGTTTTTTAAAAACAGGTTTGACAATCTCCTTGGAAGCCTGTTCCAGAGCTTAACTACCCTGAGAGTTAGAAAGGGGTTTTTTTTGTTTTGTTTTAAAATACCTAACCTAAACCTCCCTTCCAGCAGATTAAGCTTATTACTTCTTGTACTACCTTCAGTAGACATGGAGAACAATTGATCTAAAAACAGCCCTTACCATACAGTAACTCCTCACTTAACGTCCTAGTTATCTTTTTGAAAAATGCAACCTTAAGCCAAACAATGTTATGCAAATCCAATTTTCCCATAAGAATGAATGTAAATGGGGGGAGGTGGGGGGTGTTAGTTATCCAATAGGCCAATACCCAGTCAACGAAGAAAATTAGATTGATTTGTTCTTGACAAATCCACGCTAGCTATTCTTTATAATCCTATTATCCTCTAGATGTTTACAAACAGATTTAATAATTTGAGCCAGTATCCTTCGGACGTTCATCTGGCTAGTCTAATTCCCCAGGTCCTCTTAGTGTCTGTCTGTCTTTAAAAAGGGGAACAATGTTTGCCCTCCTCCAGTCTTCTGGGACCTCACTTGTCCTTCATTACTTCTCAAAGATAATTGCTAACAGTTCTAAGATTGCATCCGCTAGTTCCTTATGCACCCTAGGATGAATTTCATCAGGCCCTGCTGACTTGAATACATCTTATTTATCTAAATGTTCTTTAACCTGTTCTTTCGTTATTTTGGCTTGCATTCCGTCCCCTTTGTTCTTAATATTAATTGTAAGGAGTATCTCGTTGCCATTAACTTTTTTAGTGAAGACTGTAGAAAAATAGGCGTTGAACACCTCAGCTTTTTTAATGTCCTCAGTAATTAGCGCCACATCTCCGATAAGTAGTGGTCCAACACTTTCCTTTGTCGCTCTCTTGCTTCCAATGTAGTTAAAAGAACCTCTTATAGCTATAACTCATTTCGTACAAAATCAAAGGTAGACACTATCCTGGGTCCACAGAGTTTACAAAGTACACACATCTATACATGCACTGTTTTGAGTTGTAATTATTACATAACTATCAAATTTCCACAACACTCCCTCAACCTAGTAATCACACATTGGCTGATTTTTTGTAGACATTACGGCAGAAGTAGGTTTATAATATTTGAGAGGGAAGGGACAGATATCCACTGCAAAGCCATTTATACTACCCTCAGATTGTAAACTGCTTTGAACAGTTCACTTTAAGCAAGAGTACAGAACATTTTCCCACCAATTTACACAATATAGAAAAATGCCAAGCAACTAAAATTAGGCTAAACAAGACCAAAGGTGCTAAATGTTTACAAGCTATAATTTACTTTAAGCATTTCTATAGCCTTAATTTTTGTAGTATCTGAGCAAGAGATTGATTAGGAAGTTAGGACTTAGGAGTGAAACCATAGGGATAGACGCTATCACCAACAAAATGGCTGATAGCAAGAAAGGAAAAAATACCGAGTTGAAGTAATAGCTGGAGAAAATAAGTCTGAAGAGACCATTAGGTCCATGCAGAGTGGGAGGATACAAGCACTCCTGGAGTGCTGGGCATAATTTTGGATGCCGATTACAGGAAAGCTACTCAAGGCCAACTATCGAGGATACATTTTGAGAGAGGAAAAACCTTCCAGATGCATACTGAAAGTGAGGGCAGGGAAGCAAGAAGAGCACAAGACTCCATGAGACTTAGTAGCAATCTTGCAATGCAAATCTAAGGCTAGGTCCACATTACTACTACTACTACTACTGATTTGGCGGGTAGAGATCGATCTTCTGGGATCGATTTATCGCGTCTCATCTGGACGCGATAAATCGATCTCAGAAGCACTCCCCCGTCGACTGCGGAACTCCTGCTCGCCGAGAGGAGAAAGCCGTGTGGACCCGCAGTAAGTAAACTTAGTTCGATCTAGGAAACGTCGACTTCAGCTACGCTATTCTCGTAGCTGAAGTTGCGTTTCCTACATCAATCCCCCGCCCCAGTGTGGACCAAGCCTAATTTACCTTCAAATAGACTTGGCAAGCCAGTCAACTGAATGCCTATTATTTGACTAAAGTCAAATATTCCATCAAGAATGTCCTTAGACAGGTGGCAGCCTGCTTTTTTGATCGCATCATAATGCCTTTTGTTAACAAGCCTACTTAAATGTCTTGGTCACTCACTTTACTACATGCTAATACCACCTGTTGGTAAAATGGTGAATAGAAAATTGAGCATCTTGATTGGCTGAAATCTTTTAGAACAAACACGGTATGTATCTATATCTTTGTTTGTATACCAGGCCATCAAGAAAGTTCACAAAATACATAATACAAGTTAAAAAGACATGATCCCTGCCCCAAAAAGCTTACAAGCCTAAACTGACAAGACCTACATAAAAATTAACTCAGATGGGAATGGAGGAGGGCTCAGTCATTAAACCTGTTCCCCCAACACAAAAGGGAAAAAGATGCACAGCTATTAACACTGTCCCTTAAACAAAAGTATCATAGATATAAACCCTCCAGACCTCCGTCACCGGAGCAAAACAGTCAGCCCACACTAAATGCCCATGTAAAATAAACCCCCATTTCTCTCCTCTCAACAGAAAACCCCTTCACAATTATCCCTCCAAACCACACCTAGCATAGAAATATTCATATTTTCAGCCAAGGAGGAGTGACATATCACATCTCTGTACAGACCCTCCCTTCCTGCTCTGTTCCTCCTCCTGCCGCTGCTTACAGTTCCATTGTGGTTGCTGCAACGAGGAGAGGCCAACTGACCCCTACACTCTCCATATGATCCAGGAATTTAAGCATCCTGGGAGGGAGGGGCCATATGCCTAAAAACATTTTGATTGATTGGAATCTTTTGAAACAGCAGCAGTTAGAAACAGAACTGAATGGCTACTGGTTGATTTTAATACAAGAGATACTTCCTAATCTAAACAGCATTCCAAAAGTAGTGAGTCCTTAACAGTGACAAATTATACAGAGTTGGGGAAGCCAAAATCATTTGTATGGAAATTTTTGTTACTAGATATGAACATGGAAAAACTAATAAAGCTAAGTGCAAGTTCTGTTCGTCTGTGTATGACAGAATGGAGAAACACTTGTTGAATTCTTGTGACATGTCCAGCTACTGTCAAACAGCAAAAAATGAAAACTGGTTGGCATCAAAATTTGTTTGCTTTTATGCATTCTCTTTCGTCCTCAACATCATCATGAAGCCTGGATTCTTTAAATGAAGGCTGTGATAGGAGTGACAATGAAAGTGAAACTAATTCAATTTCTTAATCTTCTAATAAGATTTTGCTACTCCATCTGCTTCAGCATTGAGAACTCCTACTCCTGGAACATCTTCAGATGTTCATCAAATTGGTTTTGAGAGATTTTTGGATAGAATGTCCCATGACCAGAAAAACAAGCTTGACTGTACATTTGCTAGATGAATTTATAACAGCAACACATTTCATGTAGTCAAAATTCCTTATATACTAGATTTTTTTCATAAATTGTGCCTAATTTAAAGTATCATGTAGAAAATGGCTTGTAGGAAGTCTAAGTGCCAAAGCAGATGTGTAGTGTAACAGTTGGCGTTCTCACGTGTCTAGTGTCTGATGGACGGAGCAATATTCACAATGATAACATCAACTTGACAGTAAAAAAAACTTCACAACCATTGTTTTCTCAGTTTTGCACTGGACTACGTTATCACCACACCGCCCAATACATTGCTGACCTGTTTAAAACTATTAACAACTGGATCCAGGGAAAGTTGTTAACTTCTGACCAACAAGGCTAATATGAAAGACACTTGGGCTTTGTTGATAAATGAGTAGCCACGTTGTCTGTATTCTGGATGCGATGCCGCTTTTCATTGGTTATTAAGACCAGACAACTTTCTCATCATGTGTCAAAAATGAAGAGCATTTTCAAGGTTTTCAAAAACAAACAAAAAAATACTAGCAGCCATTTTTCTGCATCATTTAGTATTTTATCTACGCTGAGGAAGCCTTGTCATACTCAATGGGTATCTATTAAATGTCTAAAATCTTCAAATATGCAAGAAGTCTCTTCAATCAGCTGCTCCTGAAGAAGGGATGGCTGGGTGTTACCCCCAAGTCAGCAGACATTCTTGAAGACTGTCTTTTGGATGCAAAATTGTAAATTCATTTAATTGCTTGAAACCATAGCTCAGTCCATCCTGAATATGGAAAATTATAGTTCTACATTGTCTGGTGCCAAGAATGAGTTCCTGAACATTAAGGAACATTTATGAGAACACTAAACACAGTTCACTTAAAAATGCTGAAGAAAAAGATAATAAAATAGCATCATGGAAAAAACAAGAGATCACTCCTGGACATAATCTTGATCCATGCTTCCAGGGCCAAGACCTTTCTGACGATGAATTTGATACAGCTTCTGACTGCAAAGTGGCTGTTACAATTTTTAAAGACTGTACAAATGAACAAACTATTCTCATGGAAGTAGCAAGTTATAAAGCAACAAGTATCCCACCAAGTTGTAAAACAATGTGGAATGCAAGCCCAGCAGTTTAACCTAAACAGCTTGCTCATTCAGCATAGTGGAAAGGGTTGCATCCTTGCATTCTAGCTATGGGGGCAAAAATTATTTTAACACTTCCATATACTACTGCATGTGGGGAATGAAAACAGTCAGTTTGGGGAGTCATCCAGTCAAAAATCAGAAACAGATTGAAGACCTCTACTGTTGGGACACTGGTGACCATGCATCATAATTTAAAATTAGAGAAGAAAATGACAGATGAAGAGTTGACTCAATATTCATCAGATGAAGAGGAAGAAGGAGATAATGATGAATTTGAAGATGACAAGGATATAGATGAAGCAGTTGAAGCTGATTCAGAAAAAGATAATGAAAAAGCAAGATGGTTGAAAAGGAAGACTGAGCTACTGATGAATTTGAAGGCAATGACCACAAAGATACAGATGAAGTAGATAATAATGAAAAGCAAGATGCTTTAAGACTTGGCAGGCTGCCTATGTTGCATAAATCCACTTAATGACTTTTTCCCTTTTATAGTTGCTATGTGATTGTTTTGTTTAATTTAATTTCTTTTGTAACTATTCAGTCTTGAATAACATTCACATTTAAATGCTAACTTAACATTGCTAAAAATAATTTTTTTTAATACTTCATTAAATTTTTATCCTACGTTCAAAACAATTAGATACAGAAGTGGCAGACTGTTAAAAAACCCCAAGACAAGAAAGGTAGAGAGAGACAGGAGATATAACTATGACAAGGTAAATGAAGCTTGGTTTATATAATTTTTTAAAAGATTGAGGGGATAGGACTGATGCTTATCAGGATAAAATTTGTGGAGTGAGAAGAGAGAACTACCACAAAGAAGTTACTGGTATTTCCCGAAGCCTGCCTCAGAGGCTGTTGCAGGGAATCATGTTTGCAGAGTGTTTTGAAGATGAAAAGTGAAATTAATCTGTCACCTTTTACTGCATCCCTTAAGATTAAAAATGAAGTGTGATCAATCCCTAGGCAGAGACAAAGTAACTGAATCAAACAAGTCACTTAATTCTAACTTAGAACACCTTCCTTTCCTCCTTCCTGGAAAAAAAGTTTAAGACAACCAAATACGGGTCAATTGCAGAAAGTACATAGTTTAGAAAAGTCCATTTTCTCTGTTGCTAGATCAGGTCCCAGTAGTCAAGAGCATGATCTATTGTATTTGGCACAAACATAATATAGCACTCAGGATCTTATAATACAAACACACAGAGTTGTTTATACAAAGTGATCTTACTAACAGGAACTGCCAGAACAGACTAACACAAGAGCCCAACTAGCCCAGTATCCTGTCTCGGAGTGGCCAGTACTGGATGCTTCAGGAAATGTTACCAAAAATTCCATTGTGGACAATCATGGAATAACTCTAAACAACAGTCAGTGGTTGATTTACCCCACAAGAGTTTATATCACTTAAAAAAAACAAAACAAACCTGTCTAATGAAACTGCAAAGGTGCCATATAAGTACCTAATCCTTTCTTTCAACCATAAATTCTTAACCTCAGTGATCTCTTCTGGCAGTGAGTGCCACTGGTTAATTACACTCGATGCATCTGAAGAAGTGAGGTTTTTACCCACGAAAGCTTATGCCCAAATAAATCTGTTAGTCTTTAAGGTGTCACCAGACTCCTTGTTGTTTTGGTTAATTACATGTTGCAGAAAAAAACTTTTTCCTGTTTTAAATTTTACTGGATTTCCCCTTGATCTTTATTATAAGATAGGGCAAAGTAGGAGCTCCCAGCAGGTCTTCTCTATACCATTCATTTTTGTGGAATGCAAGGCAAAGTCACAATTCAAGCTGGAAATAACAAGCAGCGTACGATGGTCACAACTCTGGTGAGCATTTCTCAACCCATCAGAACCAGTTCTGTTCCTTCATCCTTTATTTGCAACAAATGCCACAGGAACTCAAGAGACAGAAGTACTAATTTAAGACTGAAAATTCTGTGGCATTCATCTTTCTCTACACAGAAGTTGGTGGCATACCACCATACCCAGAACTCAACTGCATATTGGATTTTTAAATCTAGAATTCTCCACTGCAGGTAGAAAGGAGCTAAAACTAGCTCCACTTTTGAAATTTCAACTTCACAGGACCATGGCAGCTTATTCAACTGCCAACGTACAGCTAATAAGCAAGACTTGTCTGATAAAACAGGATCCAACACAGCTAGTTAAGAATTTCCAGTTAACTATCATTTTATTGGGTGGCACGAGATGAGCATTCACAAAATAAAACAACTCAACTTTTTAGTGGGTAAATAGAAATTTAGTTATGAAAATTTTACAGCAATCATTCAAAAAAATAATTAAAAGGTTGGATAAAGAATAGAATGAAGTTTTTAGAAGAAGAAAATCTAGTCTGGGGTTAAAATGTGCTTGGGAATATTGATGATGGTAGGTTGAACATTAATTATTAAGGCAGTCTGGTATCCTTCAGAAAAGAAGTGAATATCAAAATACATCTGCAACTGAAGGAGTTTCTCTCAAATAAATTCACGCTGCTCATTTACATAATGAAATTAAAAATACTCTAACCGTGGCATTTTAGGGCTGGTCTACACTGGGAACTTCCATCAGCATAGCTATGTCTCTGGGATGTGAAAAATCCACCTCCCCGAGATATGTGGTTAAACCAACCTAACCCCTGGTGTAGACTGTGCTATGTCGATGGAAGAATTTTTCCACTGACGTAGCTACCACCTCTGAGGGAGACAGATTATCTATGCCAATGAGAAAACCCCTCCCATTGGCATAGGTAGTGTCTACACTCAAGTGCTATAGCGGCAACAGTTTAAGTGTAGACATACCTTCAGTGATGACTAATGTATTAAGCAGAGAAACTGGATGAGCTGACAGGATGAAGAGATGAGTTGAACTGGGTTTACAAAAATCTTCAATAGCAATTTTAAAATGAAGTTAGAAAAAATAAGTGTTATTTGTTTAAATATTTTGGTTGCACATTTAAGTCTCTAAGTTAAGCCCTTGTCTGGTTTTAGTCAGTTCTTAATATTCATTTGCTACACAAATTAAAACCATTTAGGAGGTCAGCATCACTGCTCACAAACTTAATGGGAAATCTGCGCTCCCTAATCCAAATAGGAATCATCAAACTGGAAACTAATTAACTATGTGCACAGATCCACTGGGAGCAGAAATTATAGCCCATATTGTCTCACTGTTAAGTGATGTTGCAACATTCTGTATGACAAACTGGTTTTATATATATCGTCATATATCGTTAATGCCATATAATAAGGCAGATCAGAACTGGGACAAGGATTCGAATCATTTGCATTAAAACAACAATCCACACTATTGGCAATGTAAAGAAGATACAAAATTCTTATAGAAGTACACTGATATTTTTTATAACCATCTCAGGAGACACTGCTTCTCTTACCTCAGAAATCTACTGCAGTCAAAGCAAGCATTATCCAAAACAAAGTTTTTGAAAACTATGGACTTAGCTATCAAGGTAACTAGTCAGCAAGTCAGAGTGGCCTAGAAGATTAGCCTAGAAGAACCTAAACTGTTGGAGTTGGACTTAAACACTGAGGGGTTGCATGGGGTGTCTTGGAGCAGCCTAAAGCTAGGCACATCCCCACACTGTTCATAAATACGTGGTATTGTTTGTTATTAGTTATCTGCTTTTATGTCCAAATTTCATCCACAAAAGGTGACGCTCATGTGGCTTTACCTGACCAGAAAAGTAAGACAATTTGAAGCCACTGCTCATGCTGTGGTTTCTGACCGTCAGAAGGGTGAAATATTGGAACGGCCTTCCGAGGGAAACAGTGGGGGCGACGGACCTGTCTGGTTTTAAGATTAAGTTAGATAAGTTTATGGAGGGAATGGTTTAATGGTAAAACATAGTAGCCAAGGAAAACCAAGCAATGGTACGTAAATAGCATAATGGCCAACAAGGGTCAGGCTAGAGACTCTTGCCTACATGCTCGGGGTCTTACTGATCGCCATATTTGGGGTCGGGAAGGAATTTTCCTCCAGGGTAGATTGGCTGAGCCTCTGGAGGTTTTTCGCCTTCCTCCGCAGCATGGGGCAGGGATCGCTAGCAGGAGGGTCTCTGCCGATTGAAGTCACTAAAACACAGGATTGGGGACTTTAACGGCAGAGTCCAGGGAAGGGTCTTGTGGCCTGCAGCATGCAGGGGGTCAGACCAGATGATCATAATGGTCCCTTCTGACCTTAAAGTCTATGAGTCTATGAAAAGAGAGGCAGCAAAGATTCACGATCAAAGAATGCTGTGCAGTTTAGCATAGAACATGCATAATTGTTACCACCCTGGAAAGTGGAAGTCTCAAATCCCCTTAAAAACCTAGCAGCTAAAACAGAGTCACTTGTTCCCTACTTTTCAAAAATAGTGTGTAAATAATCACTAACTAGACACCTGTAATAATGAGGCAAATGACTGGGTTGATTTAAATGGCAAAGATGTATCTAATTTTATAGTTACAATGAAGCCTGACTTCAGCAACAATCCAAAGGACTAGCAAAAGTCTGAACAAAAGAGATGAGTCTATCAACTGGTCAATAGTAACTAAGGATATTTTTAAAAGTTCTCAAGAGTGGGGTTGCCTATTGGAGATCCTGCTTAGAGTAGTTTTCATCCAGGTGTCTAATAGTTAAGATACTTTACCAATACTATAGGTAGTAATTGCCAGTGATACCACTTATAATCCCCATTTTGAGAGCTTTAGAATGGAAGTAGAAATTGACCACAATGGAAATTTTACATATGCCTGAGACTAACTTAGATTCTTCTTCTTCCTCACTGTAGAATTCATAAGAGGAAACACTGCAAGATTGTTCTTTTTGTAGAAAAAGTTGTTTTAAAAGTTAAATAGAAATGTTTTCATGATTGTATTTTAATACTGCAGTAAGAACAGATGAGGGGATGAAAGATAACTAAAACCACAAATTACTGAAGTACTATTGGAAATAATGACATTAAGAAAGGAAATGTTAGGTTGACATCTTTCTAGCAGCCAGGTTAACAAGACTATGGAAGATCATTAGGCTAGAATAGAGTTCAGACAATGCGGACTTTGTAGTAGACTACTACATATTTCTTGTAACACATGAACTGGAAGACTCAGAAGGTCCTCTTCAACCAACTGATATCCATGGAAATTCAGCTATTGCTCATGTGCAGTTACTTTGTACCCCCCAAGAATTTTTGCTTCTGATACATAAACACAGCACACATCAACAAGATAAACTGGAGAAGCTGCTCTGAAGCTATTCTGGGCCACCAAGTAAATACACTTTAAAAAAAAAAAAAAAAAAAAAGATGCATGAACATGAATTCAATAGATTGCAACATTTCCTTGTCCACCGGTGTATTCAAGATGCACTTCAAAAACTGCCTAAATACTTCTTTATCCAAAGACAAGGATGGCTCAAAATCAATCTGTTTTCATGTCTAATCACCATGTTTTATAACCTTTCATGAAGGGTATTTTCCACCTCACCTGTCTCACTTCTGAACAAAAAGGATACAAAAAAAAAGTTTGAAAAACATTAAAAGGCCAAGCAAAACCACTAACCAGACAATTCTACACAAGTGCTCTCAATGGTGTTAACTTTGGTCAAAGTGCTTTATCCACCACACTGACAAACTAAGAAAGGAGCATAACCATTGCATGTTTGCATTCAAAATCTGTGTCAGTTAAATGCATACCCACATATTTAACCCTGAGACTGAGTTACTATGATAATAATCTCAGTATCTGATACAACAGTAAAATATCGACTTTTTAAATATCGGTGTTTATGTTCATTTGTGTTTTTGCTGGAATACAGCAGTGAAAGTTGTTGGATGTTTCCTTTCTATAAACATACTGCAGTGAGCAAATATAATCCTTCATATACGAGTTTCAGTATACAGTACGCAACCTTAACTCCCAATTATAGCTGCAAATGAGCAATAGCATGGAATGAGAAAGCCTGCTGGCTTTGTTAATATTCTGTCTCCTTTAGGATCTCACAGGGGAAAGGGAGGATCGAACGTAAAGAAGCCCTTGGCTCACGGTTTATGGTGCTTGCCACCAGCTGTAGACTTTGCATCTCATTAGTTATTTTTGAATACCGGGGGTGAAGACAGCTGTAGCCTACTTGAATCTCCAGCTCCTGGGTATTTTGAAGGCTGAATTTGGTATGCACTTTCTGAAATCCTTTGCAAAGAACAAAAGCAAATTTGCTTTTTAACAGAAGCATATTTTAAATGAGTTTCAAGTTACACAATAACTTCTGTACTGTTAATGTATTTCATGTTTTTAAATACAACTTTGATAAACAGTAATTAAAGTGCTCGTGTAGTAGATTGACTGGGTGGCATAGGAGAGGGGACTTACTAAATAAAATTATATTAAGGGTTGAATAGAATTTATTCGAGAAATGTTTTGCTCTAAATTATTAATTATTAAACTATGTAAGAATGCTAACATATTAGGTTTAGGGATATACTAAATGAATTTTTTTCAAAAATTAAAGTTGGTTTATACTGTCATATAAAAGCTATTCATTCTCAAAAAAATGAAATAAAATAGAAAGTGAATGAATAAACGTAGTTGCACAAATCCTAGTGCTTGCAAATGAGAACATTCTTTGCATTTGGAAACAGCCTGGAATCTCCTATGATGGTGGTGATCTAAAGTGCTACAAACGTGGTCTGTATACATTCTGAGTGAGCAACGGCACAGGTCACTTCAGGTACATACAAGTGCATCAACAGATTCTCCAGTTGCATCAGCATCTACTCTGAAGCGTGCTGCTGACCAACAACCCTGGCTGGAAGAATATTCCCACTGCAGCATTAGACTTTATTTACCTGGAATGTTATAAAAATATGTTTTGATATCTATTCACTTCTCAGTAGAATTCCTTGGAAAAGTGAGTGCGATCATTTTAAGGAGCCTAAACATATGACCTGTATTTCGTGGTTAGAGAACAGGCTAGAAGAGCATTTATAGAGAAGCCAGCAAATGCACAGAACAATTGAGACGAGCCACTGGAAGCCCAAACAAACATGGCTAACACTGGAAATAACAACGCCCATAATCTGGGCCAGAAGTTCTTGCTAAATATGCCATTCTCCTTCTGGATAGGTTTGGAAACTACTGACAGAACTGGGGACATTATTTATTTGCATAAATATTATTGCAGTCAGGGCTCCAATGTGCTAGAACTGTACAAACACTTATCAAAAGGATAGTTTCTGTACCAAAGATTTTACAGTCTGGATTACAATTTACTATACTAGGTGACCAAATACAAGCAAATGGAGGAGGAGGAAAGTTTATGGAAAATTGATCCTGTCAAACTAACTTGATATCTTTTTTTTTATGAGATGACAAATTTGGTTGATAAAAGTGTTGATGTAATGTACTTAGGCTTCTGTAAGGTTACTGACTTGCTACTGCACAATATTTTGATTAAAAAACTAGGATATAAAATTAACATGGCACACATTAAACTAAAAGTCAGCTGATAGTTCTCAAAATGTGATTGTAAATAGGGGATTGTCATTGAGTGGGTGTGTTTGCAGTGGGGTCCTGCAAGGATTGGTTCTTGACCCTATGCTAGTTAACATTTTTAATCAAACTGGAACAAAACAAAAAATAATCACTGATAAAGTTCGCAGATGAAATAATTGGGGGAGTGGTAAATAACGAAGACAGGTAAACAACATGCATTTTCAACATGACTAAATGTAAAAGTACACATCTAGGAACAAAGAATGTAGGCCATACTCACAGGATGAGGGACTCTATCCTGGGATGCAATAACTGAAAAAGATTTGGGGGTTGTGGTGGATAATCAGCTGAACATGAGCTCCTACTATGATGCTGTGGCCAAAAGAGCTAATGCAATCCTGGGATGCATAAACGGGGGAATCTCGAGTTGGAGTTGAGAGGTTATTTTACTTCTGTATTTGGCACTGGTGTGACTGCTGCTGGAATACTGCGTTCAGTTCTGGTGCTCACAATTCAAGAAGGATGTTGATAAACTGGAGAGGGTTCAGAGAAGAGCCAGGAGAACGATTAAAAGATTAGAAAACATACCTTATAGTGATTTAGCTCCTTGAGTCTACCTATTTAGCTTAATATAGAGAAGGTTAAGGGGTGACTTGATTACAGTCTATTAGTAGCTACATGGGGAACCAATATTTAATTAAGGGTCCTTCCATCTACTAGAGAAAGGTATAACATGATCTAATGGCTGGAAGTTGAAGCTAGATACAAATTCAGACTCGAAATAAGGCATAAATACTGAACAGCGAGAGTAACCACGGGAACAATTTATCAATAGTTGTGGTGGATTCTCCATCCCTGACATTTTTAAAATCAAGATTGGATATTTTTCTAGAAGATCTGCTCTAGGAATTATTTGGGGCAAGTTTTGTGAAACAGGCCATAGGAGGTCAGAATGGATGATCATAATGGTTCCTTCTAATCTTGGAATCTATGAAAGTGGAGGATGAGGTGGAAGTAAAACCAGCATGTGGCCACCTGCCTAATAGAATAATTCAAGTCAGATAAACGCTAAACTTAGAAGTAAGCATAAAATCAATTACCATTTCAAGTTAAATTTACAGAATCATCAACTATACCAAATTATTAGAAGCTAATTATCAGGAGACCTGTGACAGTCATTCTTCAATAGTCAACTGATCAGAACAGTGAACTCTGAGACTTTTACGTTTTTTTAAAATCTTCAAAAAGGATCAGCTGAGAATTTTAACAGTTAAGATTTGTGCACGTATAGACTTTAGAAGACAGGCTTTTGGGGGGGAGGGTGGAAGAAACAACGGTTTATTACTATGTTTTTAATTGTCTCAGTTTCAATTATCTACATAAAATATGCAATTATGCAGCAGAACAATTTGCAAGGGCCCTTATCCCATTACACAAATAGATAGACATTGTTATTGTAATACGCTGGAAACACAGTGTCTCATATGGCACTTTTTAAAGCCAGCAAGCTGTCTCCTCATTGGCCATCTCTGATGTCAAATGAGTCAATGGTGGCTCCCAACACAAGTAACTCTTTCTGTTCATAGTTAAGAACTCCCCAAACCCAGCGCTCGTCTGCCTCCTGCAGTAGTCTGACGCTCCTTATTTCAGCCACCCTATCCTCAGTACCTTGCGGAAAAAGAGCCAGGGAGCTGCATACGTGAATGTGCGCACGCTCTAATACGCATCTGTACGGTCAGAATCTTTGAGGACTACTCTAGGACTGTAAGCCTGGAGACATGTAGGAGTCCTCCAGTAACAACCAGATACACCCTGCCTAGAGCCCAGAGCCACAGAGATGCAGCTAGAGCAGTATTATGTAGGCAGTCACTCTAGCTATCTCTATGAACATGGGTTGTTTGGGGAGCATGCTATGTTCAGTATGAAAACTCACTGGGGAGGGGAGGCAGGCAGAAGAAACTGAGATAAGAGGGAGCCAGAGAGAAGCAGAAGAGAGGGAACCTCAAGGGGATATAGAGAATCTTTGGGAAGAGTATGACTTTGTGTAAATGAGGTAATACATATCAAAATGGAGATTATGGTGTGACCTCATTTGCATATGGTCTCCAGATTGCTGGACCTGCAGTTTTATCATGTATGCTGAACCCTAAGCAATCAAACCTTTGAGTCAACAACTTGCCCAGGTAATTGCACTGACTTTCAAGGGTTTGTTGGTCTGTATGTTTCACACAAAGCAGCAACTATTTCAAGAGAAGTCAGCACTGAGGACTGTAAGGCCCTTTCTGTACAACTACAACCATAGTTCCACTTCGTAGGGTAGCTCCTATCTCCCACATACTGTTCTCTCTAGAGTGCAACCAAGACCCCTCCTAGTTTTGCTTAGGAGTTAGCCTTCAGCCAAATGACTCTGCCATTTACCTAACCATTCCAGCAGAGTTTGGCCACTAATTTTATTTCATGCTGTTGTCCTTCCTTCCCCAAATTCTTAAGGGTGCAGTGGCAGTTTTGTACCTAGATAGCAACTTAAAAAAAATTCCATCAAGCCATTACAGTCTTTAAAAAAAATATCTATTTACCTTTTTTGGTTTTTTTGGGGGTGTGTTTTTCTTTAAATTAGCAAAAAAAAAAAGTAAATAGAGTGCTACAGGTAGCCAATGAGGAAAGTTTTTCTAGTGGAGAATTTTTTTTAAATCTGACGCCTGTTAAGTAAAAATTGCCATTATGTGAAGAGTTTTAGTCTAAGTTGCACATAAGCAATACACGTATTGGTAAATGCTGTTTTTTTTCTTTTGAGTTTTTAAAGTGAGTACTGAGTAGCCCTCTTCAATTTGAATCCAGACCAAAAATAATTTCTTGCAGGCTGCTCTTATCTAAATTGCTCTATAAAATTTGTGAATTAAGTTGTGCCTCTGAAAAATGTCTTGTGAGAGATTATTAAAAAAATTCCTACTAATATATTTAAAAGTAAGCTGCTCACCTTGAAAATAAAAGCTACAGGAAGAGAGTTGGGTGGAAAAAAAGTCACAGGATATTGAATGATGACAGTACAGGTTGGACCTCTCTAGTCCGTCACACTCTGGTCCAGCAACATCCGTAGTCTGGCATGATTTTATTTTGTTTTTTATGCTTTATCTACTTATTTCCTTGTGCAAATACAGTAAAATTGTGTAACAACATTAACACTTTGTTATGAAGAGAGCCGGTAAAGCTTGGGTAAGCGGCCATTGCAAGCATTTTTCCGTTTATTCGTCTTGGCAAGATAAAAATAAAGAGACCCGCTTGCTACATATTGACCTCCCATGGTTCGGCACCGGTCAGGTCCCGAGGGTGCTGGACTAGAGAGTTTCAACCTGTGTTTCACATTTAATCGAGTAACTTCCACATCAAGCTACAGCATAAGCCAGTCTAACAAATGACATTTCAGCCTGATCTGCAGTAACACTGAATATGCAAATATAATTATTAAAAATATGATTTCTGAACAGTAGTATCCGAGTTCAGACTCCACCTTTGTGTTGTAACATTAAAATTTTTTTCATTAGCAATAAACTAGCCTTTGAAGACTCAAGAAAATAGCACTGGCTTTCTTTTGTCCATTCTTCAACACCAGGCAAGTCCTACAGGACTATAACCAAGTCAGAAAGTTGTCAGAATCCAGTCATTAGCAGAAAATGCATCTTCCTGAAATATATGTCTTTTTGCTAACAGATCTCATGTTGTGGTAGTTTTTCCCTACTGGCAGAACAGGATACAACTCTCTTCTTGATGCAGTTCATACCGCTCCCCAATCAGTCAGGGGCTTACCACTAATAATTAAAGAATATTATTTTGCTAAGTGAATGGACAACACAATAGCAGAAGTTCTGTTGATAAATGCAAATTAATAAACATTGGAAGAAATAATTTGAACTGTTCATATAGCTTACTCTGGATTCCAACCTAACTAACAACTTAGGGGCAGGGCCGGCTCTGGCTTTTTTGCCGCCCCAGGCAAAAAAGCCTCCTGCCGGGGAGCGCGGCAGGGAGGGCGCTGAGCCCGGCTGGGGCCCCGCTCTCCCCGACCGGCCGGAGCGCCGCCCCAAGCACATGTTTGGTAGGCTGGTGCCTGGAGCCGGCCCTGCTTAGGGGGAAAACCCTAGCCAACTTTGTGGACAGCTAAGTGAAGATCTTTGCTTAATGTAGACAAAAAAGCGAACAAAATGTTAGGATACATAACGGAATGGCATATACTGAAAGTGTGTCATTAATTATCTTCATCGTTCATCTCTGAATCCCTTTAATTCTGTTCTCTTCCTAGATATAATGACCAGAAAGTAACATTCCAGATAAAGATATACCCATTGATTTGAGGCCTGGAAGAATGCCTATATAAAGAGTTTGAAGAGATTTACATTAGAGGAGGGACAAATAAGAGACATAAGGATGTATAAAATAATGAATGGTACAGAGAATGTAGTTTGGGCACTGCTATTCACCATTTCCATAATACAACGGCAAGGGCTCATTCAGGGACATTGACAGGCAGAAAGTTCAACACTTTTCCCCATCCAGGGAGTAGGACGTAGAATTTGCAAACAACTTTCCTTCCTATTCTCCAATTTCTTGTGGCTGTCTATTATGAGTCTACAGGTTATAATGAACTACAATATGAAGACGAAAATCAAGACTCCCTCCCTGAGCCTTGACCTAATGAATATCTGCATTCTGACATCACCTGACTTTTAGGCAAATTCAGAGCTGTATCTTAGGCTGGCAGGTAACAAGTCCTTTGTTGGAGGAGACAAGTTCCACACTGTAGGGTATATTGCAATATCCATCTCACCCCACACCTTCAACAGAACTTAGAGTCAGCATTTAAGGCCAGAAGGGACAACCAGAACATCGAGTCTGATCTTCTATATATTGCAGGTCACCGACACCCGCACACCAAACCCAACAACTGAAATTAGACCAGGTATTACAGCCCATAGGAGAACAGACTATAATGTGCTATAGGGAGAGGATAGGAGGACCTCCACAAGGGCAGAAAATTGATTAAGACCTATTTAGATAATCCTGGTAAGTTATCTGCACCCCATGCTGTGGAGGAAGGCAAAAACCTCCCGGAGGCCACTGACAAGGTGGGGGGGGGGGGGGGGGAGGAGGATGGATTTCCTTCATCACCCCACATATGGCAATCAGTGGTTCTCAAACTCAAGGGATAGAGAATTCCCTCACCACTTCCTTGGGTAGTGTGCTCCCATGGTTAAATACCTGATATTTTTCTCACCGTAAAGGCATTTAAACATTTTAAATCAGTCACCTCAATCTTTTTCGAAAAGCTAAACAGATTGAGCTCTTTAAGGCTTACTGTAACATTTCTCTAGCCTTGAAAAATTTGTAGCTCTTCTCTGCACATTTTCCAATTTTTCCATATAATTGTAAAGTTGACACCAGAACTGTATGCAGCGTTCAGTACAGCCTCATCAATGTCATACAGAACTAAAGTCACTTCCCTACTCACTACTCTCCGGTTTATACATCCGAGGATTGCATTAGCCCCTTTTGTTACAGCATCGCCCTGGGAGCTCTATTGGGTTGATTGTCCATTATAATGCTACATTCTTTTCAGAATCCCTGCTTTCCAGTCCCCCATTCTGTAAATAGTGTCTGCATTCCTTGTTCCTAGATGTATAACTTTGCATGTGGCAATATTAAACACGTTTTCTTTGAATGGGACCAGCTTAACCAGCAATCTAGATTGGTAAATAACAGGGCAGTCTTATACAGCATTCTGCCAACCTTTGTGTCATCTGCAAGTTTTATCAGCAGAGACTTTATATTTACTTTGAGATCATTAAGTAATACACCACTACCTCAATATAACGCAACCCAATATAACACGAATTCGAATATAACGCGGTAAAGCAGTGCTCCGGGAGAGAGAGAGAGAGAGAGAGAGAGAAAGTGTGTGTGTGTGCGCGCGCGCGCACACTCCAGTGGATCTTTACCTTTAGCAACCAAATTTGTAATCTCAATGAATTACATCAGGCTTGACAAGACCTATTTTCCATAAAATGACATTGACAGGTATTATCTCTCTATTAACTGAAACCTATTAATTAAAAATTATCAGTGGGCCAAAGATCCCAAGAGCCAACTCTTTTAGGACTCATGGGTGTAAGTTATCTGGGTCTGATTTTAAAAAAGTTTATCCCTAGTAGATGTTTAACATCCTCAGTTACTAATGGACTGGAAAATACTTCATCCTCACAGGATACAAGCATATCATCCTGCTTCTTTCCAAATACAAAACAGAAATATTTATTGTACGCCTCTGCCTTTTCTGAATAATTAACAATTTTATCATGTCTATATACACACCTCTACCTCAATATAACGCTGTCCTCGAGAGCCAAAAAAATCTTACCGTGCTATAGGTGAAACCGCGTTATATTGAACTTGCTTTGATCCACCGGAATGCGCAGCCCCGCCCCCCCCGTAGCACTGCTTTACCGTGTTATATTGGGTAGCGTTATATTGAGGTAGCGATGTAGTAATGGGTCTATCCCATGACTAGGATTTCTTTTGTTCCTAATATAACTCCTTATTGTCCTTATCCCTGCCAGTGATGGAGTTTCCCCGATGACGTTAGTTTTCCTTCTACATTGCATAACTATTCATTTATATTGACTATTTCCCATTTTTTCCATGTTACATATTGCTTTTTTAGTTCTAATTGCTGCGTTCAATTTGCTGCTAAATTAAGACTGATTTTTAACCAAAATTGTCCTCTTTTTTTGACTGTGAAATTTTGCTATCAATTTCCCTCATCTTCGGGGAATTTGCCCTTTTGAAGCAGCAAGAATATATATCGTACTGGTGGAGACTGTCCTCTCTTGTCCATATTGAATATAATCTTGTCATCACCACTAGTCCCTAAGTAACCACCAACTTTCAGTCCAATTTAATTCATATCGATCCATCATAAAGAGATTCAAAATAATGTTACCTTGTATTGGGTGCAATACCTTTTGTGTTACAAAACCATAATCTATAATGTTTTAGTACTGGCTGCATGAGACATTCAGAATATTTCTCTCCAAACTGAAGTCCCATATAATACCACAATTTTTCTTTCCACACCTTACAGAAAGTTGCTTAAGCAGTAACTCATCCTGTTCCCTAGTTTGATTCTCTGGTCTCCAACAGACCTCCACCCAGACCCCTTTGGGCTTTGGTAGCTCCACCCTCTTCTACCCATTCTATCATTCCTAAACAGGTTATAATCAGTGATTTTAACATCCCAACAATGCAATTAATCTCATTAGATTTCAGTAATGCCAATTATATCAAATTGCTTCTTAATGAGACTTTCCAATTCCTCTTGTTACCCAGACTCTTAGAATTGGTATGTAAGCAGCCCTTCAGCATCCCAAGCACTTTGTCAGCACTAGGACATAACTTTGAGCTTACTGTGTTCTCCACTTATGCAGTATGACCTTTGCACTCCCAGCCCAGAGAAGGATCCACCCATTCACGCACTAGTCCCAAAAGTCTCTCGTGGACGCCCCTTTTTGAAGGAGTGTACACGTGGATGCTTGCATGAGGTAGCACCATTTAGTCCCCTATGCCACCATCACAGTCACCACAGGAAGCCCAGAGAAGTTGTCGTTGAGCTTGCTCCTCAGCTCTTTGTCTGGAACGCCGCGATGCAGAAGAAGGAAGATGCAGGGAGGAAGGCTTTTCATGTTGGTCTTAATGGTCACTTAAGTTGCTTCTGTGCAACAGAGCTTACAAACTGCTAATTTGGGGTATGGATAAATCATGTGGTTCTACAGAGACTTTTCAGGAGGTTTATGAAAATTAGGGAGTAATTAGGTTATTTGGACCTCTCCTCTCTTTTCCCATCTCTTTTCTCCTCAAGGGGTGGTCTGGATCCTCTGGGCCCCTTACTCGTTGCACCCCTGGCCCCCAGCGCCAAACAGCGAGAAGGGGAGGACTGACCCTAGGAAAGCTGCCCTCCACTGCTACCTAGGGCTCTTATTTACTTAAGCCAGTCCCAGGCTTGGGCCCCCCCACCTCCCCTCGTATCCCCCTCTCCTCTGGTGCAGTCACCTCTTTCTGCCCCTCCGGTTTCTCCTCACCCACATGCTGTTCAGTGAGAGTGTGACAAGAGGCAAGCTGCAGCAACTACCTGTGGAGTTTGGGGGCAGTGAATTCAGTGAAAGCCACAGGCTGCGTGCTGTACTCTAACTCTCCCCTATGGACCCTGCTAGCATACTCTAGAGCAGGGGTGGGCCAACTATGGCTGTCCTGCCCGGCCCCCCCGAGTTCCTGGCTCGGGAGGCTCACCCCTGGCCCCTCCCCTGCTGTCCCCCCACAGCCTCAGCTCGCTCCGCTGCTGGCGCAATCTTCTGGGTGGCGGGCCTGTGAGCTCCTGGGGCAGCGCAGCTGCAGAGCCCGGCGTAACCCGGTCTCTGTGCTGTGTGGTGGCGGTGTGGCCTGGCTCCAGCTGTAGCGCCACCAGCCACCGGTGCTCCCGGCAGCACAGTAAGGGGGAAGGAAGCAGGAGGGGTTGGATAGAGGGCAGGGGAATTCGGGGTTGTGGTCAGGGGGCAGGACGAGGGAACAGGGGGTTGAATGGGGGTAGGGATCCGATGAGGGGAGTTGGGGAGGGGGGGTTGGATGGGGCGGGGGGGGCAGTCAGGGGACAGGAAGAAGGGGTAGTTGGATAGGGCAAGGGTCCCGGGGGGGCCATCAGGAATGAGAGGAGGGGTTGGATGGGGCAGCGGGGGAGTGTGGATGGGGCAGGGGTCGGGGGGGGGGAGACAACGTCAGGGAACAGGGGGAGTGTGGATGGGGCAGGCCACAACCCCCTCCCCTAATAATATTTGTAATATTTTTACAATGACGAGCACACTTAGCGGAATGTTATTGTACACAACACCGATAGCTAAATAAATGATGAATGTCTGAAGCACAAGTGATATTCTAGTTACAGTGAAAGTTCTTTTAAAATGTTCTACTTAACATTAAGAATCATGTACAGTATTTCTATAAAGATGACAGTGAACTCCACTGTATTTTCAGCAATCTAATGTGTTTGCTAATAAGTTCTTTAAAATGTTCAAAAATTGTGAAAACTAAAGTCAATAGCTGTATTTGTGTCAGTAAGATCTCCATGTCAACACAGAGCACTGCCTTCAGCAAAATTGCTGCTTCACAATTATCATAACTTAATTTAAGGTATCAAAACTAAAGCAACAAATGTTCAAACAAGAAAAAGCCGATTTAAAAGGATTAGTGCTATAATAATCCATTCTGGGTAAGTCAGAGGGCAGATCCAATCAGCACAGTGGTGGGACAATCTAGCGACATGCAAATCTGAGGCTACGTCTGCACTTGGAGCACGGGTGTGACCTCCTGCTCACGGACATACTTGTGCTAGCTCATCAAGCCAGTGCACTAAAAACAGTGCTGGTGCCCTGTGACCTATAAAAGTGATGTTAAATAGAAATGAGCTAAATGTAAGTAGAGAACAGGTTTTGGGGCCTAAATATAGGGTTGAGAACAATGAGACCTGGTAAATTGTGGGGGAAGTGAAGTGAGACAGCTCAGAGACAAGCTAGAGATAAGTTAGGACATAACACTAGGTCATGATGTAAACAAGTTTGGTTCTAACTGGTTTAAAAAATATATTTTAGACAAAATGCAAATGTTTTGGAAGGATACTATCTATGTTGATAGTAGAATGGTGTCTATACAGATGTTAATTAAGGTAATGTTTAATATTAAATAGCTAATAAGGGTATTTAATACTAAATAATTAGGGAGTGTCATAAAAAGGGTAGATTAAAGTGCTCACCCACCATGAGGGTACCATTAGGAAAAGGACTATATACCCATTATTTTCACCCCTGGATCATCATTTCATCTTAGAATGAGAGTTTAAAATGAAGTCTATGATTATATTGTAATGCCTGTTTTAGCTATTTTATTTTAAATAAAGTCTTTAACTGTATCGATCATTGTATCATTCAGTCCTCCACTAAACTTAATTAATCTGTGACTGCCTCAGAGACTCAAACCTAAAGAATTAAATTTGGTTATTGGTATTATTTATATTTAAAAAGACTAATTGAAAATATGTAAATCAAAGATCACAACCCACAGTAGCACATATTAGACACCCCGAGTATGTACCCAGGGAGTCCAGGTGGGTTTGTACAACCTGATCTCTGCCCTCTTGTGCATTTACATTGCAACAGTCTTTACATAACCTCACTGTCCCACCCATAGTTCTCCATAATCTTAGATACACATGTAGCATCTTCTACTAAGTACACTGAATGCTAGAGTCCATGCAAGGCACGTATAAGATGTCAGTTAATAAGGCAAGGGCTTACTCTCAGCTCATCATACAATATCTGCAGTAAATGAGACATGGCACCTGTGCATCTCTCCAGCAAGCCTGCAGAAAAAGTTGTAGGACATTATACTTGAGAAACTGTATGGGATCATGTAAACAGACATCATAATGAATACTAAGGTCTTGCCTACAACAGAAATCATGGGGAAGTTTGTGTGAATTTAAAGTGCAACAGCTATTCCACACTAACTCCCATGTAGAAGTTCTCATCCGGGACTGAGAATGCCTCTTTGTGGATTAGATTAATCAGCTTCCGAAATGCATTAACTTAAACTACATAAGGACACTCAGTGGAGAATCAATGTTCACCGAGGGAGAGTGAGGAGCAGTTACTCAGAAATAACTATTCCAGGCTTTTTCCTCCATGTAAATGAGCTCTAAGGGGTAGAGTCATGGTTGCATGTGCAACCTTAGTTTTGGCAAGTCAGCATTTTTGCATACCTAAATATGCAGCTTTATAAATTCTGTCTATGAAAAATACATTCTCTTTCGAAATTATTTGGCCAGACATAAGAACACCCTATTCTACAAATGATGTCTGGCCTGCTCCTAGCACTTTGCACAGGGTAAGGCGGGGGGGGGGGGGGGGGGGGAGGAGATCTACCTGCTCTTGGGCAGGACGGGAAAGATCAGCAATATGAGATGAGACAGGAGAGAAAATATTGCAAATGAAGAGTCACAGATAAGTAAAATCTGGTATTTAAGCAAAAATTACCATGATTAATCCATTTTAATTTTTTTCTGGAACAAGAGAGACCAATTTGTGCAAAGATGCTGAATCACTTAACCCAAGTCTGGTTAAGAGTAGAAGGAAAAAGTGAGACTGTCTGGATTAAAAACCTCTCGATGCACAAGACAGAATTGTTGGCACTCTTCTCAGACACAGGCCCTTCTCCCAGGCCTGAAAGAAGGAGCCTGGACTAGAGCCAGATCACAAATAAACAAAAGCTCTTTTCAAAGTTTAAGGAAAATATATATACAGCCAGAGCATAATTCCCAACAGCAGCAAGTCCTTCTTAGGAAGTGAAACAGGCAACTGTTGAATAAACAGTACAGCTAAAAAAAAATGGAAAGCTTCTTGAAAGCTGAAGAGACACAGAAAAAAAATTATAATACAACAGGACAACAGCATGTGGAGGATTCAAAGGCTGTTTCAAGGACAGTATTTCAATGGCACCTTTGGCATCATTTGCAACAGTGCAATAGAGAACTCTTCAAAGAAACTTCAGCCTTTATTTATATAAATTACAGCAATAAGAACATGAAACCATGAACCAAGATGCTTCGGTCTTTGCAATTCTTTTCAGAGTGACAGAGACCCATCCCAGGCTCCACAGAGAAATGGTTTTAAAACCTGGGCCAGCGGCCAGGCCAACAGAGACCAAGGGAGTAAAAGATAACAGTACTGTTGAGGTGGTACAGGCTTGTGTCACCACAACTGCTAAGAATTATAATTGAGCAAATACCTCCGTTCGCCTCCCAGGCACTGTAAGACCTGAAAGGCACGTGTAAAAAGGGAAGGTACATAAGGAAGAAAATTCTATCCCTGGGCTTAACTTAAGCCAGTTTTACATGGCACCATTCATATTTTTGTTAGGATTCTATATGCCTGTTTCTCAAGAAAACCTCCTGAATGTGAACTGATGCAGTGCTGGGTGCTCAGATGGACAGAATCTCTCAAAGTTGTCACCTCAGCCCTGTGTTAAATTTTACCTTTAAGCTTTAGACTGTTAAGCGTCATCATTGTTGGTTAGCAGACACGTTACACGGCCATTGTTGGCAGAGCTTGAATGCCAGTACTTCAAATGCACAGATCTCACTACACAGTAACAGGTCAGCACCAAGAAGATTTTTTACAGGTATACTGCCTACCCTCTCACCATGGTGCTTCAGGGAGGTACAAATATACACAAGCTTTTACCACTACTCTGCTCATTCTCCAACAACCAGGAAGAATGTGTGCATGAGTGTTTTGGTGGAGGTATTTTGTAAAGACTGGTTGAAGCAATGAGTGTTACACTTCACGGTAAAAATGCTGAGAGCATTAAGCAAAAAATTAGCAAGATTAATCTTTTCATTAGGCTCTCTTCTGGAACAATCCTGTAGTCGCAGTTCTGTCTCCTGCTCGCTAAGTCTCATATCTGAGGTAACAGGGCTAACTTATAATGTAAATATACTAGCAAAAGAAACAGTACAAGCACACCTGAAGAGAGGGGAGCAGCATTCAGACGTTGACAGATTCATGGAAGAGATTGTCTTTTAGAAGCATTTTAAATGAGTTGACAGATGGGGAAATGTGGGAACGGAGGTTATTTCAGGCAAGCAGGGCAAGCTGGAAGAAGACATGAGATAGGGATGGATGAAGGAGATAAAAACAGGATAATGAGAAGTGGAAAGAATAAGTTAGACCCAAGCCCCATGGTTTTTATGAGCCACATGGAACAACACAAGGTCAGGTACGCTTGTACCATAAGGTATATAGTCTAGGGTCCATAGGACAGAACTGAAAAGGGGAGACCAAATCATGGAAGGCATGTTAAAGCTGTTCAGTTTTCAAAGCCAATACCTGATGTCAGCACCACCGGAGATATAACAACCCTTCCTATAGGCAGGCTGAAGTTTGAGAGAATTACACTGTGCAGTACACAGCAGACAAGGTAAATGTGGCATTTGATATCAGCTCAGCAAACCAATCTAATCCTTTCAACCCGTACTCCAAGAGAAAGAGAAACACTGAATCTCTGCTGGTTCTGTTAAAAAAAAAAAAAAAAAAAAAGTCAAAACAGTTCATAGCCCAGTCTTCCGGAATAGAAGAGAAATGTTGAGCAAAGCAGGGAAGAAACCCTGGGCACGAAGAGTGAGGTTTGCCTCCGTCCTTTCTATTACAAACATTACTGGGCACTTGAAGGGACAGGAGAACTTTGGTGACCACAGGCAAAACCATCTTAGATAACAGCTCTTCAAGAAAATACAGCAAACTGCAAGGGTTTTTGGAACATTAGTTAACCCACCACTCTGTGCTGAATGTCCAAGTAGCAGAGTGCTGAAATAAAGTCAGCCTTTCCCCCCCACAAAACTAACCTGTTAACAATGTTAGGTTCCAGGACACCCTGCTGCTTGGCTACTGATCACTGACACCTTAGGATGGATCATTTGGGGACAGCACAGCTCCCAATATCTCTTCTGGAGCAATGGAGTCAGAGCACAGTGGCTCAGGCCAGCAGTGGTTAAACAAACATTGTTAAAAAGAGCAAGCACTTCAAACCATCTTTAAAATAAAACACTCTTCAAAACCAATGTGTTCTAGAGTGACAGCACTTCAGGGAGGTAGGCAGTTGGGCTTCATGAGACTGGTGAAGAAACATCTGCACTTTATAGGATTAGCTCTTTTTCCCCAAGCTTCTGCAGTTCACTTTTTGATTAAACACACAGTCTGCACTGAGTGCTTCACCTACCCAAGCCTGATGGAAATGGAGAGATCCATAAGATAAGGTCTGGATCTGGAGCCAGCCTGGAACAACTAGAGCTCTCACTCACCCCTTCATCCAGGCGCAATGTCTATACCCCTTTACAAGCCACTGGGTATGCTCTGATTGTTTTTGTAATGTAGACTCTCAACTTTCGTGACCCAGACAAGAAGTTCCCAGGCCACTTCCAACAACACACGTTGTGTTAGCCAAGCTTCTGGGCTAACAAAAAGAATTTTTTAGCTTAACAACATGCCATGAATAGAGTCCTCAGAGCAGAGCTCCATTCTACCTTCAGAAGACAAGTATTTATTCTCAAATGGGAATATTTTAAAAGTCCTCTTAACAACTTAACAAAAGCTTATTTCAAATTTTAAAGCTACATTTCTAGTCAGAACTACAGAACAGGGATGGTGCCACATGCTCCATAGAAATTCTGTCAGGTATTTGTGCACCATTGCTAGAAAGTTTACTGATCTATACTAAATGATATTACTAAAACATAGATGCTGTTCTAGAAACAAAACAGGCATCAAATATGGTCTGGAACAAGGCAGATGTAATCTCCTCAGTGCACAGAAATAGCTACAAACCTGCTTTCAATTTTATTGTTTTCACTATGCTTGTTTTCCTTCTGATTACTTCCAAAAATGTAACCTCTTCTCATGTTAATTGTATGTACATTTTTGCTTATGCTTTAAAGCTTCATCCTCTCTTGGGAAGTGACTTTTGTATACAAATCACAAAAGCTACTTAGACAAAGTGCTGGAGATGATTAAGAGGCCAGGTTTAAATGTATACCTTAAGAGAATAGCATATGTCTGCTGAATCATTTGTATACATTTTTACATGGGTGTGGGTTAGCATATGCATGCCATAAGAATCTTTAAGGAATTTACTATTTTTATATTTATATGTTACAGTTTTGATTATAGTTGGAAACTAAAGAAAGTAGCATAGAATTTGGCTAAAGTTTACTCACTTAGTACGGAGGACAAAAGTTTAAGGATTTTAGAAAAACTGCTAGAAAACTACAAATGTAATTACCTTATTTTCAGAAAAAATTGTGAAGTAGTGGAAAAATATATACAACTTTGCTCAGACAGGAGAGCGGCAAGCCCTCTCCGTAGTGTACCAGTAAGATACCACACAAAGACAGGAAAGGCACTTACACTATCCCCAGCCCCCAACAAAACCAAAACTAATGGGACTAAAGGAAAAATAGGCCAAGTAATATAAAGCATTCCACAGACTATCCAAAGGAACCAGGCAAAGAAAGCCACAGATGGGGAGTGGAGTTCTGAGCACAGATATTTAGCTACACTGCTTGGTCAGTCTTCAATACAAAATGTATTGATACTGCAGCTAAGCACAGTAGTACCCATTCTCTGATGGTGCATGAAGGGCATATAGTAAACAAACATTTACACTAAGAGAATCCCTCAGAGTGGAAAGATTTAAGTACTACTCACTTCCTTGGAGTGTAATAATTACCATAGCTTCCTATTTATACAGAAACTATACTGTGGTCAGAACCAGCATTCTTACAGATGACAGCACTGGTATTGCCTGCCACAATTTCAGGCTTAGAATAGGAAATACACAACATATTTACCTGCCACTTCATCTTTTCTAAGGTTATATACATAAGAACATAAGAGTGGCCATACTGGGTCAGAGCAAAGGTCCATCTAGCTCAGTATACTGTCGTCCAACAGTGGCCAATGCCAGGTGCCCCAGAGGGAATGAACAGAACAGGTAATCAAGTGATCCCTCCCCTGTTGCCCATTCCCAGCTTCTGGCAAACAGAGGCTAGGGACACCATCCCTGCAATCCTGGCTAATAGCCATTGATGGACCTATCTTCCATGAACTTATCTGGTTCTTTTTTGAACTGTTATAGTCTTGGCCTTCACAACATCCTCTGGCAAGGAGTTCCACAGGTTGACTGTGTTCTGTGAAAAAATACTTCCTTTTGTTTTAAACCTGCTGCCTATTAATTTCATTTGGTGACTTCTAGTTCTTGTGTAATGAGCAGTAAATAACATTTCCTTATTTACTTTCTCCACACCAGTCATGATTTTATAGACTTCAATCATATTCCCCCCCCTTAGTCATCTCTTTTTCAAGCTGAAAAGTCCCAGTTTTATTACTCTCTCCTCGTATAGAAGCCGTTCCATACCCCTAATAATTTCTGTTGACCTTTTCTAAACCTTTTCCAATTCCAATAGATTTTTTTGAGATGGGGCGACACAGTATTCTAGGTGTGGGCATACCATGGATTTATATAGAGGCAATATGATATTTTCTGTCTTTTTATCTCTCCCTTTCTTAATGATTCCTAACATTGTTTGCTTTTTTGACTGTCGCTGCACATTGAATGGATGTTTTCAGAGAACTATCCACAATGACTCCAAGATCTCTTTCTTGAGTGGTAACAGCTAATTTAGACCCCATCATTTTATATGTATAGTTGGGGTTATGTTTTCCAGTGTGCATTACTTTGTGTTTATCAACATTGAATTTCATCTGCCCTTTTGTTGCCCAGTCACCCAGTTTTGAGAGATCCTTTTGTAGCTCTTCACAGTCTGAGACTTAACTATCTTGAGTAGTTTTGTATCATCTGCAAATTTTGCCACCTCACTATTTACCCCTTTTTCCAGATCATTTATACAATGACAAAACCACCACATGTAACAGTAAAGTGATTCCTCACTGCATGAAAATATGCAAGACATATTTAACTTGATTTAAATGGAGGGTCTCAGAATATTCTAAAAATAAACAAAAATTATTGAAAAAGACAACTTGGTGAATTGTGAAGTTAAGATGTAAAATTTTCCTTCCCTCCGTAAGCAACACATGAATACACAGTATATTCTCTTCTATCAGTGGTTAGGACAGTTATGAAAGAGGACTTTGGAAAAAACGAAGTGAAAAAAGATATGCAGTGGGGAAGAAGGGTATGTGTATGTGTGCACGCATGCATAAGTAAAAGAGGAACAAAAGACAGCAACATGAACAGAACTCAAATTTTCTTGCAAAACTCTGTTCTAAGCAGTCTAGCAGCTAACCTACAAATCAAGGTATTCTACATTCTTCTTCAGATTAACGATGTAACCAAACAGCAGTTGGTCAGTGGAGAATGGACATCCATAGAGTCAAAAACTTAGGGGAAAAATACACATTTCAAGTAGTATGCTAAGCCAATGGTAAGAGGGCAACATTCAATATTCAAAGTCAGGACAGAGCACGGTTAAGACAGAATGCGTAGTCCTTATACCTATTCATTACAGTGCAGTCTGATGCAATCATGGATTCAATATATCACTTTTTTTATGTGCGCGTGAGATGTACTGGACAGCACAATGAATTGAAAGCTTAAATGCTGTATAAAAGTGCATGCCTGGGATTAAGCATCTTCTTTCTGCTTCTGAAGGGACATCTAATACTTCTGCAATCATTTCCATGCCTTGTTCTCTCACCCACCCCTTACACATGCACTGCCGTTCCCAAGTTAGCTTGCGAGGCCTATAGCCAGGCTGCAAATTAGAAGATTGTTTCTAACGATCAGAGGAGGGAGGTTCTGGAACAGCCTCCCAATAGGAGTAGTGGGAGGAAAACACCGAACTAGTTTTAAGACGGAGCTTGCTAAGTTTATGAACATGATTATATGACGGGGTTGCCAACATCAAAAGACTGGACTCGATGACCCAAAAGATCCCTTCCAGTTCTATGTGCTATGCTTCTTGAACACCTCCAGTACTGCAACACCCAAACGACACACTGCTACACTAAGTAACTGTGTAACCTTACCAGGATACGCTCTGCCATTTTCATTGTTGCATTATCCTTGAATTGCATCTCATCTGAAACTAGGTTGTAAGTTCTCAGGGCAGCGACCATGGGAGGTGTTTGGCATACTACGTGCTTCAAAATAATAGCAGCAGCAAAACAGTAAATGGAGAGGGGAAGCTGAAGAAATGACAGTGGTGTTTCTTAACTACAGTTGGCCGATCTGTCAGCAGAGATGAAAGACCAGCTCACCTGGTGATAATTGCTGCACTGAAGGGCAGAAGTGTTCAATAAAGTTTGAAAAGATAGAAGCAATAGCAATTCTCCAACACAGATTTCTGCAGCAAAGACAGACCTGCTGGAACCTGCCATAACCCAACTGAGGGCTATTTAAGAATATATTCCTAAAACAGCAACAAAAAGGGATGGCCAGGTCAGAGCTCTGTGTCAGGCTATGCAGAAGAGCTGGATTCAATTCCTATTTCAATTTCAGCCTCACACACAAACTAGCACACAAATGTTCATCAAGTCAATTACTGTATTGTTAAAACTAAAAGCTGTCTGTTTCCCAAAAATCTATTTCCCTCAATGTGCCAATAAAAATCAAACCTGATAGATTAGCAAATACCCACAAAATTTAAAAGTACTGAGCATTTAGATTGCCATTAATGCAAAACAAATTAACTAGATTAAAAAAATTAGTTGTGATTAATCATAGGTTTATGTATTACTGTTAAAGCAAACGACTGTAGCATCCATGAAGCATCAATCAGGTGTGTCGTGACGCCAAGACAGCTGTGATCGTTCAAGGATGTCCAGTGATCACCAAAGCAAACAGCTAGTGCATTTTTTAGAAGTTCCAAATTTGTAGTCTTTTCATTATGATATAGGTCACGTATTCCTGATGCAAAGATTCCTCAGGAGGGCAGGGTGTATGACTGATTAGAAGATGCAATTTGAATAACACTTCTTAGCCCTCTGTCATTTACAATGATGAGTGGTCTGCAGTCGATAGCTATCCACTTTGCAATACAATTGGTTAAGCTGTTATACTTTCTTTGATCCATGAGATCGCAGTGATCTTGAAACTCTGTAAGTGTACTCTGTTGCGGCTGGTGGGATTCATTTGCTCTCGGTGGGTTATGTGTAGCACAAGAACTGGAGGTGAAAGCATGTTTAGAGCATAGGTGCTTCCGCAGACTCAAAGTACTTCAATGGTAGTGGAATTCAGCCTTGCCTTGGCTACAGATAACCGTCTCTTTATCCAGAGAACCATCTGCAAGTTTTTATAAATAAACTTCCCATTCAAAAGAAGTCAACTTTTGCTGATTTGCTCTATTAACTTTCTGATATTTAATCACTCCAGATCATAAGAACACAGTAGAACTGTGCCAGTGTCAGCCAAGTGATGAACTACCGTAAGTGAAGAGGGTCAAAACAGAGGTGTGTGATTAACACTAGTTTAAAAAATAATGTGTTAACTGTGATTAACAGCCCCCCCCCCAAAAAATAATAATAATTCTATATCTGTAAATTGCACTTTTCTGATAAAGAGATTGCACTACAGTACTTGTATGAGGTGAACTGAAACACACTACTACTTTTGTTTATTTTTACAGTGCAAATATTTGTAATCAAAATAATGTAAACTGAGCACTGTGCACTTTGTATTTGTGTTGTAATTGAAATCAATATATTTGAAAATGTAGAAAAACAAAAAAAATTTAAATTAGTATTCTGTTTAACAGTGCAAATAAAACTGCAACTAGTTTTTTTAATCTCGTGATTAATGACTTAATTTTTTAAATAATTTGACATCCCCTAATTTAGATCAATACTTCTATTTAAAGCAATTTTATATTTACCTGTGGGATCAAATACATTGGGTATATTAGTTTATTTACAATCAATGGAAAACAATGTTAAGGTGCAAATAAAGGCCAAAGTAATTAGCTAGATAGGACAACCATCTCCCAATAAGCACAGTGTCTACTTACCGCTGGTTCTACTTGAGTTCTGTCTGCAATGTCAATATGGACAACTTCAACACTCTTCCACGTGTTTGGATCCAAGTCGTGCACCTGCAACGGGGAGAAGGGGCTTAACCCTTTGTCGCCTTATTGCAGCCACTGCGTTAGTTCTGTATTACCCAGGTTTTTCTGAGTTCTACAGAGATGGATAGTTTTCTTAGAATCACCTGGGGAATACACTCCGAAGTTACCACTTATTTAATTAATTAAGCAATTCTGAAGTTAGTTGTAGCTTTATTAAACCTCCAATTCTTGTGCTTTCAGAGGAGCTTGGTTTTAAGATTAAATTGTATTCTTCTGCCACTTTCCTTACAGCTAAGGACAACAAACACTGTAATTAGAATCATTACGCATTCAATAGGCTAGGCAGACATATTATTTAGTGAGCAACCTTCACATAAAGCTCTGAAGTGCAAGTGATCCAGTTATTAGTAACCTGCCATACATCAAATGAGTTCATTAGAGACTCCAGCACATTTTGAAGTTGGCTAGCCATATACTGTTTTGAAATGTATCCATTAACATGCATCTCTCAAAAGACGTAACCTAATGCAAACTGAAGGGCCCAGATACATAGCATGTGTCATATACATATAGCTGTTAGCCATAGATACACTTCAGATTAAGCACACACAGAATTGTCTAGGAACACTTTTTACTTTCTATTTTCACTAGCATAAGTCATCACCTCTGCAGGTTTCTAGCCTGTGTGAGAAACAATGGTCCAGGCAAGTCATCCAAACACTGAAAATGGACAATTATATTTATATAGGGGCCCACCATTAGTATCTGGCTACTCTTTCATTAGAGAAGAGAAAGGGGACAGTCCAAATCACACACCACCCTACTGGCACTGAACCAACTACACTGAGAGGGACTGATCCAGGATATTTCCAGATAGAAAATTAACTGAAAAAGGAATTTCAACATTAACATTAATAAAATGCTTGAACAAAGAAGACTGTATGCTTTCAACGTGACCAGTACGATTCATTTAAAACCCTTGCTGGAGCCGTTGGGATAGGAGACATCCAGGATAAGAGGTTTCCTTCCACAAGTGTTCAGGAACAATATCTGGGTAGCTACACAATTCCCATTTACTGTATGATCTGAAGATCTCAAACTTTGAAAATAAAAACATCTGCCTTTCTCCAACCTCTTCCTTCCACGGCTGTAGGAGAAATAGCTTCATTGGTTTAGAGGAGTACATATTATTTATTGGAGGGAGGCTGCCTTCCTTTAAGCATCAGTTATCGGCACAGCCAGAAAAGGAATACTGGTCCACCAGGTTCAATGTGTGCAGTAAGTATGGCAAATGCTGGGTTACTACTGGACCCTGACTTACATTTTCTGATGTCCCCAAGTCTGGTTTATGCCAGGTCTCGATTTTTATGAAGAAGTCATCTTTCATATATTCATTCTGTAAAAAAAACAAAACCAGGCAGCAAAAGGGTGACTATACTTTTTCCCCCCTTTTAAATCTTACATTTAACAAGTTGATTTCTCCACCAGGGGAGGCCCTGTAGGCCTTGACTAGCAATTTTGCTTCCCATTTTAACTCTGATAGAAACAGAAATAGAGGCCCCACTACTGCACATGGAAACAGACAAGTTTAGATGCCCTATACCTCAACCTGAAATATTGGTTAGCGCATAAGATGTAACTTGAACGATGGTCATTTAATAAATCTAGATACCCATGACACCTACCCATACAAATATGGAGAATCTGTAAACACTTCAGTTGGACTAGGGTTACCATATTTCAATACTGCAAAAAGAGGACACTCCATGGGGCCCTGGCCCTGCCCCAACTCCACCCCTTCCCCAAAGTCCTCGCCCCAACTCCACCCCTTCCCCTGAGCACCCCGCATTCCCCCTCCTCCCTCCCGCCCCCCGGCTGCTGCTGTGCTGAGGAAAAGGCGGTTCCCTTACCATGCTTCCCTATTTTCCTGGACATGTCCGGCTTTTTGGAAATTCCTCCCGGACGGGGATTTGAGGATCAAAAAGCCGGACATGTCTGGGCAAATCCGGACATATGGTAACCCTACCCCAGAGCTGCCTCCTGCCCGCCGGACCCCCCAGGCCTCACCCCAGAGCCACCTTCCACCCACCCATCGGACCCTCCAGGCCTCACCCCAGAGCCACTCGCTCTCCACAGGGCCCATCCTCAGCCTTCTCCTGCCTCAGTGCCCCCTCTCCTGACAGCCTGCCCTCCGCAGCCCCCCCACTCTCCACAGCCCCTGCCTCAGAGCCCTCCACCCCCTCCCATAGTCCCCTACCCTCAGAATCCCCCCCACCTCAGAGTCCCCCACCCTTCACCTCCCTCAGGGGAGCCTCCACCCCACTCCCAGCCGGACCCGGCAAGGCTGCGGGAGGCGCTGCAGCGCGGGCCCTACCCGGGTAGGGGAGCTCACACTCCCGGGAGCCGCCGCGTGCCGAGAAACTTTCTCTGCGCCAGGACCCGCCCCAGGGCAGCGGCTCCGCCAGTGGGGAGGCGGCCCCGGCTGCACGGACCGCTGGCGGGGGGGCTCCTTGCACGGCCGGGACGGAATGGGGAGACTGAGGCTCTGCCAGAGCCTCGGGGGATGCTCGGAGGAGGGAGAAGTGGCCGCGGGTCTCCCGCACGAGACGCCACCGCTCCTAACCGTGGGGCGCAGGGTTGCAGCAGCACGGGGGGGTTGCAATCTGCAGGCTGAGCAAGCTGACACCCCAAGAGGAGGGGGGCAGTGGGTAGGGTTATCATACGTCCGTATTTTCTGGACGTTTTTATACATTTAAAAAATCCTCCCGGATGGCAATTAACTAAAAAGCTGGACATGTCCGGGGAAATACGTATGGTAACCCTAAGTTGGACTCCTCCAAGTGGTTTCAGTATCCCCCCCACCCCATGTCACAGCAAGTTTTCTATTTCTTCTATTTCAGGATTTTATTTTTTCTTTATTAAGACTGACTACCACAGAAGTCTTAACAAAAGGTTCCATGCAAAAATACTATTCTGCTGTGGGATCTTTCCTATAGTACTAAAATGTAGGAAGTGTTCCAAAAGAATTTTCTTCTCTTTCTTTCTTCTTTTTTAAATATTCTGTGAGTTAGTGCTAAAATCCAGGGAACATGAAGTTTAACGTAACAAAGCTAACTCCACCTAACAGACCAAATTTCCACCTCTCCCCCGAGCAGCAAGGAAAGCAGTTACTGATACAAAGGGAAAGCATGCATTTGCATGCGTGTGTGTGCACACAAGCTACTATTGATCAGGCTAAACCTGATTTACAGCCCCATCTGCAACTCCTTGCATAGCTGGTCTCTAGTGAGAGCTGAGCTGTTTTCATGGAGTGTCCACAGTGGTGACTACAATAAATTTGGATTCAGAAATGAAATCTGCTTGAAAGAGAGTAGGTCAGGCAATTTAACATTACTTCCAACTAATAAGACATTAGAAAGGGCACAAGGCACTTTACAAAAACAAAAAACAAAAAAAAAAAAAAACAGTCTTTGAAGAGACACTTACCATTATGACAAGCACTAGTTTCAAATTTAAGACAGATTTCTGTGATACCAATCCAGATTCTGGGTTAGCCCATTTCATAGAATCATAGCATATCAGGGTTGGAAGGGACCTCAGGTGGTCATCTAGTCCAACCCCCTGCACAATCCCCAACTAAATCATCCCAGCAAGGGCTTTGTCAAGCTTGACTTTAAAAACCTCTAAGGAAGGAAATTCCACCACCTCCCTAGGTAACCCATTCAAATCAGCCGGACTTCACCAATCAGGAATAGGAATTTTTGCACATATGAGCCAGTCTTATTATCCTGCTCTTCCCACAGTCAAGGAACCCTATATATTTGACCTGAGATCCTCCATCATACTGCCTCAGAGCTGACTTTTCAGACTAACTGCCTACTGGTAAGACTGAAAAAAAAAAAGTGGCAAATGAAGGAGTTTCATTTGTCAGGAAAAAACACTTTTTAAATTACAGTTATTATCCAGGATGTCAGTCTCACAAAGAACTATGAACTCTTGGCAAGGCAAACATAAAAGGAAGGAATCTTCTGCACTATAGAAGTGGAGCTTGAGTTAATGTGAGTTTCCCAATGAGAAAGTCTGGTCCCCAGCCCTTCTCTGTAACAGAAAGCTCAACTCACTCCGTGCTGGATTATCCATTATCTGCTCAAGGGACAATAAGATGCCCTCACCTCAACGTCTTACAAACATTTTAGCTCTCAGTGTGGAGGAAAGGTTGGACTGCAAGTTCTGACAGTATCAGAACTTAAACTGCAGCAAGGGAGGTTTAGGCTGGACATTAGGAAAAAGTTCCTAACTGTCAGGGTGGTTAAATACTGGAATAAATTGCCTAGGGAGGTTGCGGAATCTCCATCTCTGGAGATATTTAAGAGTAGGTTGGATAAATGTCTATCCGGGATGGTCTAGACAGTATTTGGTCCTGCCATTGGGGACTGGACTTGACCTCTCGAGGTCCCTTCCAGTCCTAGAATCTATGAATCAGTGTTATCTCTGTAGGCAAGATCCATGATATTTTCAGATGCTGACAGGGTGTGTTTCTGCCAACCATCCCAGGGTCAATTGACTAATTTCAAGCTACAGTGGCTATATACTATAGAAAAGACCCAAAAACTGGTTTACACTTTACAGCAACAGTTTTTAACAATGAGAAGGGCTTTTTTGTTTGCCATTAGCTCAATGTTTAAATACCCATTGGTGTCATTCTTACTCTGACTAGTCCAGCTTTAACACACTGGCTTATGATGTTGCAGGATGGGCCAAACTAGAGTCACAAAGGAAGTTGCTCATTTATAGAAATCTAACATTCATTTAAAATGCACTTTACTGCATTGCCAGTGGGAAGTACTTTGCACATCAGCCTATAGGGCCAAATTTGCAAAGTGATGCACGAGGTTACATAAATTCCCATTAAATTATGATAGCAGTTGTGTGTCCGCTATATTAAACCATTCCCACTTAGGATACTAACTTTGCTCAGTGCAATAACACTACTTTGAGCATGTCTTGTCTACGTCTACAAATCAAATGAGGAAGTGCTAATCCTTTCCCCTTCTACAGCTGCACTCAACCTGAATGATTCCAAGCAGGACATTCAGCAGGAAAATTCAGCAGCTGGCTCTGGGGTGGAACTACAGCAAGAACTGCCACTCCAGTAGACTTGTGCTCCATCTAATACAGTATTCTGTCTCCTGGAAGTTCAAAGACCCAATTATTTTTCACCTCTAAATTCAGTGAGTGAATCCAACAAGTACAGTACAGTATGGCTAATTTGGCCTTATGCAGGGAACAGAGTGTCATAGCTCAGATAACTAAGCAGTTTTCAGTATATATACACACACGGATTCAGGAGTTATTGGAGGTTTTACCCTTCTCGAAGACTATGGTGAAAACTAAAGCATCCTATAAGGGATTGCTGGGGGATGTTTTAGGCTGGCTGGTTTTTTCACTTCAGCTTTCCCTAATGGAAGAGGTTATGTACTTGCATTTTGGACACATAATTGGCATTCCTTAGTGCCAGCCTTCACAAAGACCTTACCACACAGGACCACTGAACTAGAGAAAGCCTGCACCCCTCTGACTATCCTTGAGAGTACTTACCACTTTCTGGTGAAAAGAAAGCTCCTCCAGAGACATTGTCTGTCCATTTGATCAGGTCCCATGCCCAGACTCTGCCGTAACTGTGTGGAGAGTGCTTGATGCAATAGGGCAAAGCTAGTCTGCTATGCTAAGCTGGAGGAAAGTAGACCCCAAGGCACTTTCTCCCCTTTCCTGGATAGCTTCCTGTGGAACTCTTGCCATTTTAAGCTGTATATTCACAGTTATTAAATCATTTAGCATGGTGTACTGTTCCAATATCAGGAATTATGAAGAGCAGAGTGAGTGATGAGAGCAGAACAAGAGAATAAGGAGAGAAGTAGCGGCAAGTATCAGATTGAAAATTCTGATTTCTGACTGGTGAAATCTTACCTAATCAGTAAACCAGAGTCTGGATTGGCAGATATGCAGCATCAGAAGTCAGTTATAACTTTAATAGCCAAGAGCCACATTAAAACACATTTCATAAACAAATAATAATCCAGGTACTCACCGTCACAACTGAAAGCCAGAGGGACATGCAACGAAAAGGAAAAGAAGGCATTCAAAATAGTGTTAATATGTGCAACAGGTCTGTCACAAAAGTATTAACTCTATAGCAATCTGTAATACAGATGGAGTTATATATAGAAGGTATAAAACAATTGCTCATTAAAAACCCCTTGTTCAATAAAATAACCCCACAATAAAACCATTCATCAGCATACTTCTGTGAAACAACTTGTTACTGTTAAAGATGAAGTATGCTTTAAGGTATTTTAAACACTTTGACACAAGACAGGCCAAAAAATAAAAAGGGACAGGATTCTTGGAACTTAAAGAAATCAAAGCTTCAGAAATGGAATATGGTGAATGCATCTCCTTTACACAACTTCCTCCTCTAAAGACCAAAGAGTTTTCTGGACAGTAAACATGAATATGGCATCAAATCAAAGGAACTTTGATTGCTATCTACAATTGTAATTTTTAACCTTTACGCTCATCCTTTGCAGAAGCTTTTAGGGACTGTAAATTAGGTCTCTTTCCTAACAAGTTTTATCCTGGACTTGGAAAGAGACGTTAGTCAGACTCTTTAGTCTTGTACAGGAGACATCAAGCACTAGCACATAATTATGTCTTGGGACTAGAATCTGCTGGTTAACTTACGTTGTCTTTCATGGCTGCATAGCTCAGCCAGAGTAGGTTTGCCAAAAAGTGATCTGTAAGATATTTTCCACCCAATTACAAAACTTTGGGGCCTAAACCACTTGATAGCATCTCTAAGCAGTATGGCAAAAATGTAAGAATCAATTCAGAGCAAGCTTACTTGTTCTACAATATGGATATGCATTCCAAGCCTTTTCATGGAATACCAAGGAGCCTTCTGGAGCAATCATCCTTACAAACCCAGGAACTTTACTGTGAAGAGCAAAATATTGTACGTTTGTTACAGCTTTGCCAACTGAATGAGATTCCACAATGATTTCTAGCAATCTAATTGAAAAGGCACATGTTTTTACCCAAGCATATTAAAAATTATGATGCACAAGCAATCAGTTTAATTTGTATGAACTGCAATAATGTTACTATTCCCAAAGTAATTGAGTCACTTAAGCATATTTTCAGCAGCATGATCTCAATCAAATTCAGTTTAGCTTTCCTTTCTCTTCACCTACAGGAAACACCATTGTCTAAAGAAACTCTGCTCTAAGGTTCTGGTCTGCTGAGCTCTCTAGCAGCATGGCATAACAGAGATCAAGTCATGTAACTCAGTTAGTTCTGATCTAGAACCTGAAAAGGAATAGATTAAATTATCCCAGTTATGTCTTAAGAAGTAAATATTGATTTCCTACTATAAGAATTGCCAGGCCTGATTAAACCTAAGGCTCACCGAGTCCAGAATTCTCTCCCCAAGAGTGGTCAGACCAGATGCTTCAGAGTAAAATACAGAAACCTCATAAAGATACATTTTTCTGAAACCCAGGCAGCTGGTGATTGGTTTATGCTAGGGTTACCATACGTCCGGTTTTTCCCGGACATGTCCGGCTTTTTGGCAATCAAACCCCCGTCTGGGGGGAATTGCCAAAAAGCCGAATATGTCCGGGAAAATGCCGGCCGGGCACTTCCCCCTCCCGTGGCGGCTCTGCTCCTCCCCTGACTCTTCGGCTCTGTTTAAGAGCCGAGCTGCCCGAGCACTATGGGCTTCAGGCAGCCCCCTTGCCTCCGGACCCCAGCCGCCAGCCGGGCACTTCCCCTCCTGGGCTCCGGTGGTGCAGGGTCTGGAGGCATGGGGGCTGCCCGAAGCCGGTAGCGCTGGGGCAGCTCGGCTCTTAAACAGAGCCGAAGAGTCAGGGGAGGAGCAGAGCCTCCGGCCGCGGCGGCTCTGCTCCTCCCGACTCTTCAGCTCTGTTTAAGAGCCAAGCGCTACGGGCTTCGGGCAGCCCCCATACCTTCGGACCCTGCGCCGCCGGAGCCTGGGAGGGGAAGCGCCCAGCCGGGGGCGCAGGGTCTGGAGGCTGCCCAGCAAACCATGAAGCCGGTAGCGCTCGGGCAGCCCTTTTCGCGTGGCTGGGAGTGGAAGGGAGGAGGGGGCGGAGTTAGGGCGGAGCCAGAACCCCGCAGAGGGTCCTCTTTTTTAAATTTGTTTAATATGGTAACCCTAGTTTATGCCCTGAAGCAAGAGAGCTTCTATCTACAGTTGTGGACATTCTCATTATCCCTAATGGATCAGGAATAGCTCCACCACTAAACAAACATTTTTTTTAAAGACTGCAAGCGAGTTTGTAGCTTATACAATTGTAATCAGTGGTACAGACTTAAGCTAGGTATAGTACAGACATCTGCACTCAGCTCTGCCCATGCCCACTTAAAGAATGACCTGCAACAATCTTCCAGGAGTTAGTTGTTCCTTTTGACACCAATTAATCCCACATAACATGGCATTTGTGAGTAACAGTTATCTGCTATGTAGTTAGATTGCTACTGAACTCATTTCTCTTGCAACTCAAGTTAGGATTTTATCTGATTTCTCAAGATGAAAGGCTCAAGTGCCATCTTATGCAATAATTTATTTCTATGGCCTGCTTTAATTCCTTATAATCACTTCACTACTACTGTTTGATGATTCCCAGTTCCTGAACAGATTCCTTTTAAATGGAGAATATTTTCAGTGTCCCATGCCCTGTTAGATCAAGAAAGCAAGCTGAAAAGTCAGTGAAGTTACTCCAAGAAAGGAATGAAGGGGCCAAGAACAAGGCCAGCAACCCGGGCTGAAGTCCAACACTCTGGACAAACATTCAAGGTTCTTTCTACCTCAAATGGAATGGAAAAAGTCATCTTTTCCCTAAAAAATGGCTGGTAAGTAAAGATCGCCTTTTCACTAGGATTGTTGAAGTGGGAGCTCACTCACTCTACAGGTACCACTGGTGACTGACCACATGCGAGCGATCCAGAACAAATGGCAAAATAACGTATTGTTATTTTCAAATATTCATTTAAATCTGTTTAAAGCACTGAGGTTGGAGATGGGCCAGCCAGAGCCAACCCAACAAAAATATTTTAACAACTTCACAGTAGCCACAGCAACCCTGTACATCAAGTTCTGGATATCATTTTCCATGTGCTTGTAGTTAGTCCCAACAGATCAGCTCATATTTTGGCTCATGCTGCCAAACTGGAACCTCTGTTTGGCAATAAAAAAAATTATCTGACTTGAACAAGTTTAATCTTGGATAGCAAGACACTGATTTGATTGGTTTGATAGCAAACATGAGATTTCAGTATTTAAAGTGAATAGATAAGGTATTACTTACTAAACTTTATTACCAAATTATTCTAATTAGCAGAGACATAGACTCATAGACTATAAGGTCAGAAGGGACCATTATGATCATCTGGTCTGACCCCCTGCATGCTGCAGGCCGCAAGACCCTTCCCTGGACTCTGCCGTTAAAGTCCCCAATCCTGTGTTTTAGTGACTTCAATCGGCAGAGACCCTCCTGCTAGTGATCCCTGCCCCATGCTGCGGAGGAAGGCGAAAAACCTCCAGAGGCTCAGCCAATCTACCCTGGAGGAAAATTCCTTCCCGACCCCAAATATGGCGATCAGTAATACCCCAAGCATGTAGGCAAGAGTCTCTAGCCTGACCCTTGTTGGCCATTATACTATTTACGTACCATTGCTTGGTTTTCCTTGGCTACTATGTTTTACCACTAAACCATTCCCTCCATAAACTTATCTAACTTAATCTTAAAACCAGACAGGTCCGTCGCCCCCACCGTTCCCCTCGGAAGGCCGTTCCAATATTTCACCTCTCTGACGGTCAGAAACCTTCGTCTAATTTCAAGCCTGAACTTCCCCACGGCCAGTTTATATCCATTCGTTCTCGTGTCCACATTAGTACTAAGCTGGAATAATTCCTCTCCCTCCCTTGTATTTATCCCTCTGATATATTTAAAGATAGCAATCATATCCCCCCTCAGCCTTCGCTTTGTCAGACTAAACAACCCAAGCTCCTCTAATCTCTTTTCATACGACAGGTTTTCCATTCCTCTGATCATCCTGGTCGCCCTTCTCTGCACCCGTTCCAGTTTGAGTTCATCTTTTTTAAACATGGGAGACCAGAACTGCACACAGTACTCCAAATGAGGTCTCACCAGCGCCTTATACAACGGAAGCAGGACCTCCTTATCCCTACTAGATATACCTCGCCTAATACATCCCAAGACCGCATTGGCTTTTTTCACCACCACGTCACATTGTCGACTCAGTCATCCTGCGGTCCACAAGGACCCCTAGGTCCTTCTCCTCTTCCGTTACTTCTAACCAATGCGTCCCCATCTTGTAAATAAAATTGTTATTAGTCATCCCCAAGTGCATCACCTTACACTTTTCACTATTAAATTTCATCCTATTTCTGATACTCCAATTCACAAGCTCATTCAAGTCTCCCTGCAGAATATCCCTATCCTCCTCCGAATTTGCAACTCCTCCCACCTTCGTATCATCCGCAAACTTTATCAGCCCACTCTTACAATCGGTTCCGAGGTCAGTTATAAATAGATTAAATAAAATGGGTTCCAAAACCGAACCTTGAGGCACTCCACTAGTAACCTCCCTCCAACCCGACAGTTCACCCTTTAATACGACCCGCTGCATTCTCCCCATTAACCAATTGTGTATCCACCTCTGGATTTTCATATCGATCCCCATGTTTTCCAGTTTAACCAATAATTCCTCATGGGGTACAGTATCAAATGCTTTACTGAAATCCAGGTATATTAGGTCCACCGCATTTCCCTTATCTAATAAGTCCGTTAGTTTCTCAAAGAAGGAGATCAGATTCGTTTGGCACGATCTGCCCTTCGTAAAACCATGCTGTAATTTATCGCAATTGCCATTAACCTCAAGGTCCTCAACTAGTTTCTCTTTCAGAATCTTCTCCAGCACCTTGCTCACTACAGATGTTAAACTAACAGGCCTGTAGTTACCTGGATCACTTTTTTTCCCTTTCTTGAAAATAGGAACCACGTTGGCTATTCTCCAGTCTAACGGGACCACCCCCGACATGCAGATCTGGCTATCCTAACATTTATACATCAACTGAAGTTCTCCCAATTTACAGTGTACACTGAAGAGTGCCCGTACCACTCTTCCACCAAAAGGAAACACACCTAAGGATCAGACGTGAGCCAGCTGAACAACATTTATTTGATTTATATACAAAAGAGACACACATCCAAGCTCTATGCACCACTGACAAACACAAAAGCCACATAAAAAGGCTGAACCAGTAGCTGCTCCTCACTCCAAACCAGAAAAATAATTAACCAAAGATTAAATTAAAATTTGACAAATAGCCACCACTCCCCGCCTTTACCATAAACATTAGCTCTTATTATACCCCTCCTTCCCCAAATGCCTAGGTAGCACAAGCTGAAGAACACCAAATCTGGCTATTTAAGAAATGCATTCACCGCTTCAGGACCCTGTCAGCAGCTCCCTCTTTTAAACCAAAGGGGTTCCTGCTCTGGCTCTCTGCTGGGAGTGAGGTCTCATTTTCATGTCACCTCAGTCTGCCACAGACACTGAATCGGGCATTGGACAGCACTGGCTGGGTCAAATGAGAAAGCACACATCAACATATTGAAATACTCCTCATTAACACCATCCCTCCCCCACCACTGATTCCATGCATGTCTTGAATTGGCAGGGAGATAAAATTGAAAGCTGTTTGATTCCACCTGGGAGTATGATGAACAAGGATCCATCCTCCTCCTTTGGGAATGGTCCGCAACCTGAGAGAAGTCATATCCACTCCAGCAAGTCAGCAATACCTCATAATTAATGGTATTGAAAGCCAATGATAGAAAACATCAGCAATGGACAGTGGATCTTCATTGCCAGGAGACCTTCAACAACATCCACCAGTGTAGTCACTGTACTGTACTGTGCCCAGGTCTGACAAGGAGATCTGCAGCCTTCCCTGCTATTATTGCCTTACCCTAGTTTGTCTATTGTCCCTGTGCCCATTTAGGCTACAATCCTTCAAATATGGCATACTTTCCTTTCTAAGGGATATTTCCATCCAGAGATTAATATGCACTAGGACATACCTAACTCTACATTTAGTTTAATAAATGTGCATGCACTCGCAAAAGTGCCTTTGGGTTTTTTTTACTTTTTAAGGAGTTGGTCAAACAGAAGAAGTGATTCATGAATAATTTCTTCATGAACTGATGGAAGAGAGTTAGCTAAATTATTGGAGTTTTGCTTAACCAGCTCTAGTTTTCTAGTTTTAAGTATGTAAAATGTTGAAGTTTAAACAAACATAGGAATTACATCCTCATGTATCACAGAAAGTGGCTGTATATATATTATATATTACATTACACACACAACTCCTGGGGGAATTCTGCACCAAAAAATTGAAAATTCTGCACACAATATTTTAAAATTCTGCATATTTTATTTGTCAAAATAACACAATATAATCACTCCAGTTTCAATTTTGGTAATTTATTTCAAAATACCTGTCAACATGTCAACAATACAGACAACAGCAAAAAGGATTCCCCCGGGAGTAGAGTTAAAGAAACCCCTACAACAACCCAGTTTCAGTTGGGGGTGTTGGAGGGGGCTGTGTGGAGCCCACAGAGCTCAGATACCCGCACTCCCCTCCCCGCAGAGCCCAGCCACCGGGCAGCCCCCAGGCACCAGCACACTCAGAGCCTTTACTCGCTCCAATTTCTTTATTGTCCCACCAGGGGACGTGTTGTGATGCAGCCCTGCCCTTCGTCACCCTTTGCCAAAGCTGGTTGGTTCTCCCAGGCTCTCTCCGTCCCAGGAGAATGAGGATCGAGCAGAGCGTGCAGCATCCAGCCCTGCCAGGCAGGGCAATCTGCTCACTTTGAGCTGGGCTCTGCAGAGTCCAGCGGCCCCTAGTGGCAGCCAGAAATTCTGCAGAGTAAACAGGGAATTCCGCTAAATTCTGCATTGCGCAGTGGCGCAGAATTCCCCCAGGAGTAATATATTCTGAGGGAACCAAATCAAAAAGTGAAATATTACTGAGTTTCAGAGCTCTTTTTAAAAAAAGATAATACCTATTCTTAGAGCTCAGTGAACTAACTGGAAAGCTGTAAGGAACCCCACATTAAAGGCAGTCTACAAACAAGTCATACTCTAATGACCCAAGTTAAGACTCCTTATTTAATATACATTTCGGTACTAAGTGATTTAGAAATAGTATTGCAACAGAGGCTCTAGAAATATGACAGGCCAGCTGGGAGACTCTGTTCCAACATACCCACAACTTTCATAATTTTTTGGAGGGAAAAAAAAAGAGCAGTTTAAACAATTACAAGAGAGCTGAAAATTCTGGTTTCTTGTAAAATGGTAAAATAAATATAGTAAGCCACGCAAAACAACACCAGCAACTATCATGGTGAGTAATCCAACAGAAAATAAGGGAGGAGGGCTTCACTGCTCATGAACTTAGGTCATCAAACTCCACACAAGTCAATTTCTACTAGATACACCACAAAATTGTAGCAACACAAATTACCAGTATCTTAATCTTCATCTTCCTGATGAAATGAAGCCCTGGCACACATCTTCATTACTAATCTGTACTGCATACACCTACCAAATTAAACACTAGCACAAAGCATGGGCTTAGTTGAATCCCAGATCCACTTTAGGTAAGGAAAATGAAAGACAACCAAGACGGAATTTCTTAGGTCAGAAAGTTATGTTCCTAACTTTGAAGACTTTGACATTACCAATCACAGAGACCTAGGAGTTGGTTCTGGTCAACAATTCAGTTTCTCATTAGTCAATTTTTTCTAGGTCTTAACTACAAGCTTCTGTTCTATATTATTTAAGCCTTCAAAGAAAATCGTAATAGATACAGAACTATACTCTTTGGTCCTCTGGACAGTCTGTTTACAGTAGTGACAAGATCAAAATAGATCAGGGGTCCCAGTAGCTGTAGCAAGATTCCAGCAACAACTTTAATAGGCAAATATTAATGAACATTTCCCATTCAAGAGTAGATGTGGAAGACAATTGTAGCCAGGATACTAAACCACTTTTTATACTAGACATCACACTGGTGCACGTGTGTCAAAACAGTAAGCAAGCAAATGACCTCAGATGAAATCCTCTTCCATAACTGTAAAAAGAACAAAACATAGCTCACTGGCAGCAAATATGGCCCAATTTCACAAAGAGTCTAGGGAACTGTAGCCTGACTGAGGTAGTGTTCACGTCGCACAGGGAAAGGTATCAAGTGAAGTCTTATCAGAAATACATGTTAGCAGGGCTATGCTGCTGCCGTGAATTTCTTCACTAACAAAAGCACAGGCTGAAGTATCACAAGCTTTGGGAAAACTCATGTATTTAACATGAGCAATTTGATGAGCTGCATAAAACAGCAGAAAAGTCTCCTCTGAATGAAATGCCTAAATCTTACCTTTCTGGATGTCCAGACTTATTTTATGGTGTGCTCCTCTTCTTCCCCATTACCCTTCATAAAATTCCAAACTGGCTCTAAATATTTCCTGGTCAAGACTGAAGTGTATTGTACTTTTACATAATAAAAATAGAAGCTGGGAAATCATGGGTCAGTAGTTCCCCCACAGAAAGAACACAAATAGATCCCTTACCTCTTTAAGTGATAGATTTTGTGGGTATACTGTCCCTTTTCACTATCCTTTTCATAAGGCTCATTCTTTAAGACTTGAATTCCTTCACCACCTCCTGTTTCATTTTTACTAGCTTCTGCCACAGAGTAAAGTTGCCCAACTTGATACTGAAATTAAGAGACGCAAAATTTCAACATTAAACTGTGACAGAAGAAAACTGTTTAGTGTGTCAGAATTTAGATATTTCAATTTGACCAGAGAACTTTGTATGGACATAATTACATGCAAGCGAATGGACACTTTACTATAAGGAAAGTGCATACTAGAGAATGACAAAACTTTGGAAAGTATGTCTAATGGATCATGAAAACAGGCTCTGGGCTCTATTTGTTTTGTTCCACATTAATACAACAGCATACAATCTTCCATGATACCCAAGAGAACTTCAAAACACTATTTCTGTTCTAGCAAAAGACATGCAAGTATGGCTATTTAAATGTTTTTAGTTTACATGTAAAATTGTTAAATGATTAGCTTTAACATGCACAGTTATTCATGAGGTCACCACACATGTATATAACAAAGCTTTCTTTGGAAAAAGCTATTTAGGTGGCTGGAACTAGCTGCCAGATGGTAAACAAAAGAGGCTGCATTTCCCCTTAGAACAGGAAGTTTTCTGTTCAACTTGGACTCTGGGGAGTGAGCTTTAGTTAAGTGCATTTCAGTGCCATTTAAATCCTCAGTTTCAGACACGTAAAGAGTGTCCCTATCCCTGTTTGAAGGGATACAGAAGTATATTAGCTAGAGTCACACAATGCCTCATCAGCAGGAAGTTTCTGCAGCAATGAAGAGATTTACAATTTCCTTTTCTTGATCATAAGCACTGGATTGACTTGGAAGCAGCTAACATTTCTTGACCTGTAGTCATTTGTCTGCTTTGAAGTTCATTGAGCTGAGACAAGTTTGCTCTGCCTCCCTGATGGGACAGTAACTCACATCTGGTAGACTAATGGACACACAGTACAGAACCAACATTTGGATCCAGGCTAATCAGTTTTTAAAATAAGACCATAAAGCCCAACAAGAAAGGTAGAGAGTACATACCTCTTGCACTGAGCATGGTAAAACGACTCGGCTGAAAAAGAAAAGGAACAAACTGAATGTATAAAATAAGCATCTAAACAGTCAGTCATCTGTTCCACAGGCAATATCTGTATTAGCCTTTATAAAGATATTCTTAAAAATGGCAAAATCAGTTATGTTCATTGACCTTTTACAAAACAATACTAGTTAAGACAAAATTATATAAGTAGAAAATAATCAAGTACAACCCCATGTTAGATACTTGTTATAAGGAAAAAAGTTTGAGTGGTTGAAGCAGGGGAGGAGTAAGGAGACCCAAGAATTATATCCAGCTCTGCCATTGACATGAAGTGACACCTCAGGCAAGTCACTTCAGAAAGTCAGCCTTTAAATGATTTGACCATCCTTTATTGCCTTAGTCTGACCTCCTGTACATCTCAGGCCACTACCACCACCCAGCACTCATGGGCCTCAGTTTCCTCGACTGTAAAAAAGGAATGAAGATTTGTACAATACCTTGAGATCCTTGAATAACCGCTGCTGATGATGCAAAGTAAGGGCTTGTCTACGCTGGCAATTTACAACAGCACTGCACCTTTCTCGCTCAGGGGTGTGAAAAAACACCTTGCTGAGCACAAGTTTCAGTGCTGTAAAGCACCAGTGTAGACAGTGCACCAGCGCTGGGAGCTACACCCCTTGTGGAGGTGGGGAGAGCTCTCTCCCAGCGCCGCGCCGCAACCACACAAGGCAGGTTAAAGTGCTGCCACAGTAGCGCTTTAGCATTGCCAGTGTAGACTGGCCCTAAGATAATAAATGAGAGTGACCACAAGTCTGAGTGCACTGAATTTCTTTAATTATTGCAACTATTAAGTACTCATTACAAAAAGTAAATACAGATTGCCTCATTGAATTTGGGAGAGCAAAGGGAGTGTATGACTGGGCAGGTACTTTACATATGGTGTTGATACATGGAATATAGCAGAGTTAAAATCACAAATATCAGGAAATGTTAATATTTCAACAGCCACAGTTAAGCTTCTGTACATACAGTATTTACCAATTCTGTTCTACACTAAAAGCACACGTGCAATACAGCCAACTTAATATTGCTGAAATAACCTTAAAATCTCAATTATCTGGAATGTAAAAGTTACCCAAGAATTGACCAACTTAATATTGCATTAAGAAATTTGCAATTTTTTTATGTTTGTTTTTCCCAAGAAAAGGGGATGGGAGAATTTTCTGTATTTAAACTCAATTTAAATACTACACTAACAAAGTGTATATGGAAAGATGACAGGGATTAATACCCCATTTTTGTTGCTCCTACTGTTTGGCCACACTGTCAAATCAAACTGGGTTACTAAAACTACAGCACATCAGTCGCCACTGGGAAGAGCTGCATCTCTGCAACAGAATGGCAGTTTTCCTGTAAATAAAAGCTTGTATTTGTAGAATGCAGGAACGATTGCACACAGATCAACCGCTGTGAATTATTATTATTTTTTTTGCCACCCATAATTTTCTCTTGCTCCGAATGTTAAGACGCTTGTCGAGCGGAGGAGTTTTCAATTAGACACCTGCAAACTTTTTTTTTTTTTTTTTTTTTTTTAAATATACACAAAATGCCCCAGCTACAGCTTCTGTGCCTGCATAAGCCTCCAGTAAAGCAGAATTTCGCAGTGATGCCACAAGGGGGGGTCAAGATTCAAAAGGCTTTGCTACAATTTTAGCTTCTCACTATGCATGCTTAGAAGTGGTTTATAATTACTTATAAAAATTATTTCTCCTTTGCCTCAACCCAACAAGATAGGGTTTTAATCTTGGACTACCCATAGTTTTACTTTTTATACTTCAGACGTAAAAGGATCTTTGAAATTCGCCTTCCCACAGAGAATTTTTTATCCTATCCCATAACTGAAAGCATTTTGCTTGAGCTTTCCAAAATTTCACCTTCAAACAGAAACCAAGAACAGAAGATTTTAGCCCTAAAGGTGAATAATTTGGAAAGCTACATGAATGAAACAGGGTGAATAACAGAAACCAGTTTGTGTCCTAAATGAATTAGAGTGGATGAATTATTATTTTTTAAGCAACCTCACTATAGTGACTCATTCTCCTATTCTATAACAAGGCAAAACAAAGTGAGGTTCAATTTGGGAAAATACAGCTAATAAATACCCCAGGAAAAAATAATCCGAAATACAGATAGTTGGTGGGAAGCAAAAGCTTGGGAAGCAGTAGTTGCAAGGCCTATAGATAGCAGAGAGCACACCAGATGAGATACTGCAATGGGATAGAATAGCAAAAAAGGCCAATGAAGTTTTGGGGCATGTGTAAAGCAGTAGCACCACCCTCATTTTGTAGCCAGGAGGAGATTGTCTCTCCCACTAGAGCTCTGGCATGCAGACACAGACACTAGGCTAGGATGCTGTATACATCCAATTCTGGGCACCCGACTGCTGAAATTACTGGTACCTGTTCAGTTGTCTCATAGATCTACAATACACAGCTCTTTATAAATTCTGGGACTACCCACAGCTAAGAATTTTGGCCAAGAGCATTGCCTCCACAACCCAATCTGTGCCTGAGGAGTGAGTGTTTCTATCAGACACAGACCTTGCTACAATTATTCATGCCTTTGACACCCTGAGCTCAGATTATTGCAGCATGCTACACGTGATGTCAGACCTTGGGATGATTTGGAAGCTAAAGTTAGTGGCAAATGTGGCTGTCCACTTGCTAAATGGGGTTTCCTGCGGGGAGCACATTATATAGCTGATCAATCCATCTACTGACTCCCAGGTGGAGTTGAAAGAGCTGCTTTGACCTATAAAGTGCAAAGTGGTTAATAAAATTAATTATTATGGCTCATTAAGTGACAGCCCATCTCCCTATGCATACGCCGGTGGTTGCAAGCAACAGAAATGCTCAAACTAGAGCCCCTTTGGTCTAAATAGGAGAAGGTGGTGCTCCTTCCTCCAGAATGCACTCCTGGACACTCCTCAGATTTGTTAATTTTCTGGACACTCTCCCAGGCTCATGTTTTCCCCTAGGCATATGGGGAGATGGGATGATGGGATTAATTTGTAGATGAGGACGATGATGGGGTACCATTTACTGGGTTTTGGAGAGCAATTATTTGGAGATTCTTGGCATCTTGTGTTTACTTGTATTTTAATGCTGTATATTTTTAACTCTTTGTTCCACATCTCAAGCACTGCAAAGATGCTTAAAATCAAAAACTGAAGCAAATTCTGATAAGAGCAGCATAAACAGTTAACAGGTTGAAATAATTCCTTATGCCAAAAGAGTGAAAATTAAGTATGTAATAGTTTGGATAGTATGACAATGACGCAGATGTGAAATTTAATCCAAGGGTTTTGGGACACAGTTTGTGTCAAATACAAAATGCAAATAAAGTTGTATTATGTTGTAATGCGTTGAATGGGTATAAACACCAGAATCAAGGAATTATTTGGAGGAGTCCAAGCGGGCATAACTAGGTGCAATTATATAAAGCTAAGCAACAGAAACATTTCTGTACATCACCAGGAAAAGCACTCTCCCAATGGAAATGGTGAGAGCCCCATAACTGAGCCCTTCAAAACTACACTAAAAAAAACATTAGAAAACAATGTAGGGAACAAGCCTGCACTGGTCAGGGGAGGGAGAGAAATGAAACTGGTCTTTTCGAGCAGTGACGTCTATGAGTCATTGTGCCAACATTGCAGCCCAGAATCTATGGACTCTTTCCCAACTGCTGCTGTAAGAGGGAGGTTTCTTTAGCTGACTGATTACTCATAACCCATCAGAAGGGAACTGTTAGATGAGTCCAACCACCCCTCCCTCTCTCTCCAACAAGTTGGCCATCTAAACACAGAGTCTCAGTGCAGTGATGCTCTGCACAGTCTGCAATGTTCATTTCTACTGGGATGCAATCCTCCCCTCTCATGGAGACTGTGAGGACAAACAAGAGTGGATAGAACACAATAAAGCACAGGATGACAGTGCCTATTAACTACAAATCAACAAGATTATCAGTATCTGTGCTATAAGGACAAGAGCTGAAGCATTATTCTATACATTATGACTGTTGGTGGTGATCCACATTTGACACTCCTTTGCTTGGCAGAGGAATTCGCTAAATATTGCTTAAAGTTGTCACAGCATTAATTCCTAAAGCTAACGCTGGGGCTCCAAACATAACCTGAACTTCTGGCCAGGTTTCTTATGTACAAGAAAGAAATATGTTCCTTTAACAAGTCACCATAGTTGACTTGGAAATGCAACATAAAGGAAGATTTATTCTGGACACAATGGGAATTTCTTCAACAAAACAAAATTCAGTGCAGTGTCCAGCAGAGGAAGAGACATTTCAACATAATGGGAATGAGGCAATTTCATTTGCTACTAAGATATTTTAGACATTGCCTCCAAACACCAACTTTGACATTGCTTTGGACAGGTGAAAAGAGCTAATTGTTTTAAAACAAAGAACCATCACTTTAAGCCAGCCGCTGCCAATTCCATCCCTCGAGTTTGAGCAAAACCAACACTTTAAGGCATTGCTGTATGAAAGGGCTCTAGAAGCTGAGCACTCAGAGACACTGTCAGATAGAATATGTAGTTTTCATCCAAGAAAGTGCAAAAGTTTGAGTCTGTCTTTGCAATTGACAATTATTTCATCCCAATCTGTCATTGCGGTTTCTTGCACTTCTAGCATTTCCTTTATCTAACAGTTAAAGGATGCATAACATCACAAGTTGTATTTCCATACTTAAAACTACTATAGGTGTCTGCACTTGCATATTTATAGTACAATCTCAACAATTACACTTTGTTCCATAAACAACAATAAAACAGAATAGATAAATCTGGCATATTGGTTAAAACGTGTGGCCAACACACTGCAGTGATGCCAAGGGAACATTCTTTCCTTTAGAGAAAAAACCTCTAGTTGGTTCTCCTGCCACAAAAAGTGAAAAAGGACTAAAGAACATGTGAAGTAAAATCATCAACATTGTCTGTTTGGCAATTATTAGGCCAGGTTCACAGGGTTATTTTAAAACTCAGTCACTCAGGTCTAATGTAAATATCGGTTTGCTCTGAAGTGTAATTCAGATTCATGGATTCGAAGGCCAAAAGGGCCCACTGTAATCACTAGCGTGAACTCCTGTAAGCAAGTCACAGAATTTTCCAAAAATAATTTCTAGAGCATCTTTTTTAGAAAAATATCCAACCTTGATTTAAAAATAGTCAGTGAAGGAGAATCCACCATGACCCTTGGTAAACTGTTCAAGTAGTTAAGTTATACATTTTTGACAGGGTAATTATTTCCAGTCTGAATTTGTATAGCAGCAACTTCCAGCCATTGGACCATGTTAGATCTTTCTCTGTTAGACTGAAGAGTCCATTATTAAATATTTGTTCCCCATGTAGATACTCCTAGATTGTAATCAAGTCACACCCTAACCTCCCTTTGTTAAACTAAAGAGATTGAGCTCTGTGAGTCTATCACTATAAGGCAGGTTTTCTAATTCGTTAATCACACTCCTGGCTCTTCTCTGAATCTGTTCCAATTTATCAATTCCCTTCTTGAACTGTGGGCACCAAAACTGAACCACAGTATTCCAGCAGCACTAGAGCAGTGCTAAATACAGAGGTAAAATAACCTCTCTACACCTACTAGAGATTCCCTTGTTTATGCACCCCAGGACTGCATTAGTTAGCTCTTTTGGCCACAGCATCACACTGGGAGCTCACATTCAGCTGATTATCTACCACAACACTCAAATCTTTCTCAGAGTCACTACTTCCCAGGACAGAGTCCCCCATCATGTAACTATGGCCTATATGTTTTATTCTTAGATGTATACATTTCTATTTAGCCATATTAAAACATATAGTTTTTGCCCCATTTACCAAGCAATCCCAGATCGCTTTGAATCAGTGACCTGTCCCTCTTCATTATTTATCATTCTCCAAATTTGTGTCTCAATTGCAAACTGTCAGTGATGATTTTACATTTTCTTCTAGATAGCATAGAACTAACCCTTGCAAGACCTCAATGGAAATACATCTGCTTGATTATTCCTTTTTACAATTAGATTGAGACCTATCAGTTAGCCAGTTTTTAATCCATTTAATGTGTACCACAATAATTTTATCCTGTTCATCCTTTTAATCAAAATGTCATGTAGTACAAAGTTAAATGCCTCACAGAAATCTAAGTGTGTCAACACTATTCATTAACTAAACCTGCAATCTCATGAACACAGATCTGGAGATAGTTTGACAAGATTTATTTTCCATAAACCCATGCTGATTTGTATTAATTACATTACCCTCCTTTAATTCTTTATTAATGGAGTGCAGCATCTGCTGCTCCAATATCTTGCCTACAATCAATGGCAGGCTCACAAGCCTATAATTATTCAGTTCATTCCATTCACCCCTTTTTTTAAATTGCCACAACATTAGCTTTCTTCCAGTTTTATGGATCTTCCCCAGTGCTTCAGGACTTATTGAAAATTATTCACTCTTGCCCTCTCTGGAATCAGGCTCAGTGCTCATCCCTCCAAGACAGTCCAGGCTCAGAATCTCCTCTTTACTTTTCCCTTTCCCAAGAGAGTTCAGCAGAAACCTAGATCACAGTTAAGGCACATCTCATCCGCCTTGGGCAGCCCTAAACCCATGGCTTGCTGAGTATTACTTATTGAGAACAAGGCACTCAGTCCCATATCAGACACAATGTGCCCAGGTCAGTGACAGTCTGAGGCCTTGGCTACACTTACCCGCTAGTTCGACAGCTGGAAATCGAACTTCTGGGTTCGACTTATCGCGTCTAGTCTGGACGCGATAAGTCGAACCCGGAAGTGCTCGCCGTCGACTGCGGTACTCCAGCTCGCCGAGAGGAGTACCGCGGAGTCGACGGGGGAGCCTGCCTGCCGCGTGTGGACCAAGGTAAGTTCGAACTAATTCGAACTAAGGTACTTCGAACTTCAGCTACGTTATTCACGTAGCTGAAGTTGCGTACCTTAGTTCGAATTAGGGGGGTAGTGTAGACCTGGCCTAAGATGTTACAGACTGGGTTAGCACCGGTGGGAGAGGGGCGCCAGGCTAATGGGTGAGGGGGCAGTATCGCTGAGGTGCATGAAGCAGGTGAGTGGCTGGCAAGATGGAAACATGGCCCAGAGAGGTGACGGGGAAGCCCACTGGGGCAGATACTACAGGGCCCAACAGGGTGACAGAAAAGCATCACAGGAGCCCGTTCGCAGGGGGGACAGTGAGCAACCCGGAATGGGGAAGGCCGGGACGGGGGAGCGGCGGCGGCGCGGAGTCCGAGACAGCAGCAGTGACGGGGGCAAAAGGGGACGACGGGCCCGGGACGGGACGGGGGGCGGGTTGGCGGCGGTGAGGGGCCCGGGACCGAGGGGAAACCGGAACGGGGGGGGGATAGCGGGCCCGGGACAAAGCCGGAACTGGGGGGGGGGGG
>NC_048312.1:941026-943517 GCF_013100865.1 Trachemys scripta elegans | reverse complement strand
CGGGAACACCCCTTATAGAGCCCCCTCCCCCACCTCGGGAACACCCCTCATAGAGCCCCCCTCCCCCACCTCGGGAACACCCCTTATAGAGCCCCCCGCCACACCCTATAGAGTCCCCCTCCCCAACTTGGGTAGCATCCCTTATAGAGCCCAGCCCAAACACACACATCACACCCTGAAGAGACCCTCAATCTGGTGTCTCACAATTTAGGGCCCCACCTCAGTGCTGTCCTCTATAGGTAGGCTTGCCAAGGCAGAGATTTTAATCAGTAAATGTTAATTTCTACACACACACAAAAAGAAGAACAGGAGTACTTGTGGCACCTTAGAGACTAACAAATTTAGTAGAGCATAAGCTTTCGTGGATGCATCCGAAGAAGTGGGCTGTAGTCCACGAAAGTTTATGCTCTAATAAATTTGTTAGTCTCTAAGGTGCCACAAGTACTTCTGTTCTTCTTTTTGCGGATACAGACTAACATGGCTGTTACTCTGAAACCTACACACACACACACACACTGATGAAAAATTATTTCCATTGTTAATAAAAATTTATAGACAAGGCAAAGAAAGAAAACTATTGTTTGAGGGCTGAAGTTTGATTTATGGATATTTGTATGTTTTGACATGTAATGTTGACAATTTGTGATTGTTATCTTTATGAAGCTTTAACTTTCAGAATCACAGCAGGTACTGTCATTAATTATTTTCTGACACACGCACCCCCCGCCCCCATTGTCTCCTGCAATTTTGAACATTTCAAATGGTAAAAATAAAAAATGCTTTAAAATAAGCATTATTGTCTGTCTCAAGTCTAAAAATAAATAAATTGAATTCTGCCAAGCCCATCCATATGTCAGTTCCTCAACTAAGTGTTACACCCTAAACCAAACCACTCACTCGCCATAGGTATATGGTTCCCCTGCTGCAAGTATCATAGCCAATAGGAATCTCCATCCCACAGCTGGGAACTAGACTCTGCGTCGCCTATGGGCGCGTACACGCGCACATGTACAGGGTTCTAGTGAGAGTCTTGTGATATGTGACGTCCTAAAGCTCCAGCTCCTGGAATAATGAGATTATGAGAATCTTCCGTTCAAAGCAAGAGGAAGTTTCTAACTCTGGTGGTTGCAGAGAAAAGCTTGAAAATATGAACCGAGTGACTCTGGAGGCTCAGAAACTAGAAGGCAAATAAAAATAATCCAACATTTTTTTTAATCTCATCATTTTTAGGCCCCAGAAAGTCATGAGATTTGTGTGACCCATGAGTTTTGAATGTTTGGAGCTGGCCATACTGCTGATGCAACAATTTATATATCCTCCTGTCTAGAGCTTTTTGAAAAAGGTAAGTTGATTTTGCCGACAAATTTCTTTATTTTGTTTGAAATTTTAGGTACAGTAATTGTTTTGGATTTCCAAGAAATTTTCTAAACAAAAAATTTTTTTTAATTGTTTTCACTGTGGGTACCTTCCCTCTTTTAGTCCCTTCTAGTGGAAAAAAGGAGGCATACTTTCTGTTAAAGTGAAAGAAAGTGATTTCCCATTTTGATGGGGTGTACATACCCCACATGGGGCCCAAAAGGGTTAAAGGACAGTACTGGGTGCAGGTAGCCATGCCCCTGCAGAGCATTCTACAACTGGACAGGAAGCTTTAAAGGGAGTAGCCCTGCTCAGTCTGGGGGAGGCTGGGCTGGAAGACAGACTTATCTTGAGAGCTCCTGGACAAGGGTGCTGAAGAAGCCTCCCTCCAGGGAGTAGGACTGCATGCTGAAGCCAGTTGGGGCTGAAGGTTTAGTTGCCTCTTTTTTTTCTTTTGTTACCGGATGTTGGTAGTCTCCTCCTTGAAGTCATGGAGGAGAGAGAGATCGTAGGAAGTGACCCAGGGAGGATAACTCTGAGGGCACTCCAGGATGCCCAACCCTGTTGACTCTCATAGAACCAGGGCCAGTGCAACCTATTAGGCGACCTAGGCGGTCGCCTAGGGCACTAGGATTTGGGGGGCGGCATTTTCTTCCGTGGCGACCGCAGCGGCCAGATATTCAGCCACCCCAGTTGCCGCTGGCATTTAGGCGGAGGGAGCTGGGGCAGGGGGGCACGGGAAGGGCCACCTGCAGCAAGTAAGGGGGGGAGGTGGCACGCAGGGGAACTCCTCGCCCCAGCTCACCTCTGCTCCGCCTCCTCCCCTGAGCACGCCACTCCGCTCTGCTTCTCTCTCTCCCAGGCTTGCGGCGCCAAACAGCTGATTGGCGCCGCAAGCCTGGGAGGCGGGAGAAGTAGAGCATTGACGGTGTGTTTGGGGAGGAGACGGAGCAGAGGTCAGCTGGGGTGGGGAGCTGCCGCATGGCTCCCCAGGCAGGGGGGAGCTGCCACAGGGGGAGTGCCTCAGGGCGGGGGGGGGCAGGGAGTTGCCACAGGGGAGGCGCCTCAGGACATGGGGGGGAGCTGCCGTGGGGGAGGTGCCTCAGGGTGGAGTGGGAGTAGGGGGAGCTGCCGC
>NC_048312.1:482804-593987 GCF_013100865.1 Trachemys scripta elegans | reverse complement strand
ATGCCTATTGTGGGGTGTGATTCCCCCCACCCACATCACATGTCTCTGACTCCACAACAGGTGCTTTTGTTCATTCATTCGGAAGCTTCTGGTTCTCCCCTCCTCCCTGCTCTCTTTCTGGTTGCCAAGCAACCCCGGCCATACAACAAGACTTGTGCTTTAACCATCAAGGGCTAGAACCATTGCCATTTCTTTAAAAATATATATTTAAGAATGAAAACAACAGATGTCACCAAAAACAGAAAAGCATACTTTCTTTCAGCCCATGGATCATTTTGTGGGAATTCTGAAGGCTGCAAACTGTCTGTAAGCAACAGACACCAACTGCAGATGGATACAGCTATCAGACATACAACAACATTCCCTCTAGCCTGCCGGGACACAACTTCTGCTTAGCATCATAAAAATAAAGTACTGAGAACCTATGTACTATCCAGTGAATTTACCTGGATAGTTCAGCAAATATATGATCAACCAAAGAGACACAGAAGCAAAATATACTAGCATTCATACACTTACCATATGTGGAATACACACACACCCTGACGTCCATATATAATATTGGAGGGCCATTGGATAAGGCTGTCATTTTCAAAAGAGCCTGTGAAGTTAGATGACCAATACCCATTACATGGAAGTTGGGCATCTAACTCCCACAGGGTCTTAAAAGATCAGAATCTAAATAGAATATCTAGAAACCTTGGTTATACCCAAGACCAACTGAGTAGACTCCCTGGTGGATGCAGAGATGGGAGCAATGGGCAGGAAGAGAGATCTAGTCACGTTATGTCAAGTGTTAGTAGAATTGAAATGTCATTTTAACCTGAATAAAAGTGGAGTTTACAGGTTGATCCATGACATTCAGATTCAGCAGGTCTCTCTTCCCAAAGCTATAGGTCAGACAAAACAGCATGATGATGGAGAGGTTAATGGCTGTACTCTTCAATTATGCTACTTGCTGCTTGTCAATCACAGCACAACCAGCTTGACACCAGCTGTTCTCCCAAGAAATTAATTCCTGTCCTGCACGCCATTCTATCCCCTGCCTTGACATTGCACTGCTAACACATGGTGCTCTCTTCTGCTTCCAAACAGTGTTATGCAAGTGCCAGCCAGTGCTTAATTTGTAATAAAAGGGGTGCCGAGGCTGAAGGAATTTTTTTTTTCACTTTCACAACTGACACAGCAAGCCCAGAAGTGCCAGGGCTATGAACTGACAAGCCTAGAGGTATCGGAACTCAGCCCTGGCAAGCCCTGGCACAAATTAAGCACTGGTGCCTGCTCTCAAATGCTTGTTCCCACCTTGCTAGAGCTCATTTTTCAATGGTTGACATTATAGATTTTAAATATGTTGTTCTGGCCAATGTAATGTGCAAAGTATTTTTAATATATTGTCAGACCTATTTCAAGTAATTGCAGAACATAATGCAATACAACACACCAATGAGAAATACATTATTTTCTCTTATGTGGGTAATTACAGCAGAAAATTGGGGTTTTACTGCACTCTGTGGGCCATATCCCAAGATATTCTGAACGACTGAGATGTCACGGGGAGTTCCAGGTGCTCTACCTCTCAGAATGTAGCCCTATGGGATTATTCAATTACAACAGAATGGAAAAGTGTACAGTGCTCACTTTATAATTATTTTTATTACAAATATTTGCACTGTAAAATGATAAAGAAATAGTATTTTTCAATTCACCTAACACAAGTACAGTAATGCAATCTCTTTATTATGAAAGTTGAATTTACAAATGTAGAACTATGTACAAAAAAACCTACATTCAAAAATAAAACAATGTAAAACTTGAGCCTACAAATCCACTCAGTCCTAATTCTTGTTCAGCCAAACACTCAGACAAATTTGTTTACATTTGCAGAAGATAATGCTGCCTGCTTCTTGTTTACAATGTCATTTAAAGGTGAGAACAGGTGCTCGCATGGCACTGTTGAAACCGGTGTTGCAAGATATTTACATGCCAGATGTGCTAAAGATCCATATGTCCCTTGATGCTTCAACCACCATTCCAGAATACATGCATCCATGCTGATGACTGGTTCTGCTTGATAACAATCCAAAGCAGACCGACGCATGTTCATTTTCATCTTCTGAGTCAGATGCCACCAGCAGAAGGTTGATTTTCTTTTTTGGTGGTTTGGGTTCTGTAGTTTCCGCATCAGAGTGTTGCTCTTTTAAGACTTCTGAAAGTATGCTCCACACCTCATCTTTCTCAGATGTTGGATGGCATTTCAGATTCTTAACCCTTGGGTCGAGTGGTGTAGCTATCTTTAGAAATGTAGCGTTGCTATCTTCTTTGCATTTTGTCAAATTTGCAGTGAAAGTGTTCTTAAAATGGGTAATCATCCGAAACCGCTATAACATGAAATATATGGTAGAATGTGGGTAAAATAGAGCAGAAGACATACAATTCTCCCCCAAAGAATTCAGTCACAAATGTAATTAACACATTATTTTTTTAACGAGCATCATCAGCACGAAGCATGTCTTCTGGAAGGATGGCTGAAGCATGAAGAGGCATATGAATCTTTAGTGCATCTGGCACGTAAATATCTTCTGATGCCAGCTACAATAGTGCCATGCAAACGCCTGTTCTCACTTTCAGGCAACATTGTAATTAAGAAGTTGGCAGCATTATCTCCTGTAAATGTAAACAAGCTTGTTTCTCTTAGCGATTGGCCGAACAAGAAGTAGGACTAAGTGGACTTGTAGCCTCTAAAGTTTTACATTGCTTTGTTTTTGAGTGCAGTTATGTAAAAAAAAAAAATACATCTGTAAGTTGCACTTTCATGATAAAGAGATTGCACTACAATACTTGTATGAGGTGAATTGAAAAATACTATTTCTTTTGTTTAACCTGAAATTTAATCTAAAAATTCTCGCTATTGTAGAACACCTATTTTGCCAGAAATGTCTGATTATGTCCAGGTTACAATTGAGACTGCCATAGAAGAAAAGGTTTTCTACTATTAGAAATATACAAAACTAACAAGAATCCCTGGACAAACTATTAAGAACCCAAATTAGGAAGAGTACGCAAATTCTTATACTCTTGGGTAACATTTAATCAGTTCTTATTGAAAATTCATCAAAACAAAAACAAAAAAAAGCAACATATTTAGGATTAAATGTTCTCATATTCCTGTATTCAGCATAGGAAATTTACCAAAGAAGAAAACAGAGAGAGTTACTGAAAACTTAGTTCTGTTTTAACTGAGGTTGAGGTAGCAGTGTTTTCCCCCAGGAAAATGTTAAATTGGCTGGGGAAAATATATTTTCTTGGACAATGATGAAGTGAATTTTTTACTGGATACCACACTGGCTGGAATTGTGAGGTGGGGGATGAGAGGGGTTGAGAAGAGGCTGATAGGGATGAAATGAAAATTTCATTCTACCAGACTACTAATTAGTTTAGTCTGATGTCATGGGTTTACAAATGCTTTTCTATAGTCATTACTTCATATAATCCCAATATAATCCATGACATTCTTCCTTTTGAATTTCATACTTCTATGAAACACTCTTTTAAAAACTGGTTTAGATTATATGCACTGGTTAACATGAGGCTTGCTTTGAAAGATGGTGTTTATTTTCTGGATCAACTGTATCTTGGCCTGAGGGGAAGCAGGAGGTACCTTAATTAAGAGTAAGATTTATCTAATGGTTTGTTTCTTCCAACTCACCCCCTCTCCCTCCAACCTTAATTGAGGACTGAAGTGGAAAATCTGAGTGTTATAGATTATTCCCCTCTGAATATTTGTCTATTGACAAATTTATTGTTTAATGAACAATAAAAACACCATCTATAGGAAAACATCAAGGATATTTAAACAGTTCCAGAGCCTGAGAATCCAACAGCCAGCTAAAGAAATCTGTTTAATTCTAACGTGAGTGTGTAGCTCAGCCCAGGCGTAATATTAAGTACATTTGATTCTCTCCTTTCTGATTATTATACATTACATTTTTCTTGATTTAGGTAAGATTACATAAAAAAGAAAAGTTATTTTGTGGCAAACTGAAAACACTCAAAAATTAGGAGATCCCAGATTTAAATCCATGTAACCTTGATTCCAATCCCTTGCATCCCTTTTGATACAATCTTTAATGACCCATTATGTGCAACTATAATAATGCCTCTCCACCAATCATGCACCAGCAACAGGGTTTGAACCCTAAACCCTAAGCACAGACCTCTACTACTTGAGCTAAAGGACTAACTAGATTAGATGGCAGCACAAGAAAGTTGGGACCAGCCACTAGTGGCACTTAGTGAAATAATAGGTTACAATGCAGGAGTAGCTGTACTGTCTGAAAGTAGGGAGGTGTTGGAGCACTTCAAAAAAGGTCAGAAGTATTTTTTAATACCGGAAAGAGTTAGGTAACCTAAACGTAGGGAACGCTGCCACTCTCTACAATCAAATGCAGAATTAACAAATACCACTGGGCACATAGGGCACACCAGTCTCAGAATACCTACAATAGAAAGGGATCTTCAAATGGCACCCTAACCCTAACCCTTCAAATGGCACAATAGTACAAAGTGCAAGGTCATAGGTACTAATTAGAATTTCTGCTATAAGCTGGGGTTCGTAAGTTGGAAACGACCCGAGGTGGTGAAAGAACTGGATGTATAAGTCAATCACAGGGTGACTATGAGCCACCAATGTGATGCAACCACAAAAAGGGCGCATGTGTTTCTAGGCTATATCAGGAGAAGTATTACCAGTAGACATAGGGAAACCATTGTACAAAGCACTGGTAAGACCTCATCTGGAATCCTTACAATTCTGGTCACTCTGGTTCAAGAAATTCAAATTTGAATAGGTCCAGGGAAGGGTTACTAGGATGTTCAGGGGAATGGAGAACCTATTTTACAGGGGGAACCTAAAAACTCTGCTTGCTTAGCCTAGCAAAATTGAAGCAGGTGGCAAGAAGCACACTCTTAGATCTGGTCTACACTGGAGATGGGGATCGATCTAAGTTACGCAACTTCAACTACGTGAATAACGTAGCTGAAGTCAACATACTTAGATCTACTCACCGCAGTGTCTTCGCTGCGGTGAGTTGACTGCTGACGCGCCCCCGTCGACTCTGCTTGCGCCTCTCGCTCCGGTGGAGTACCGGAGTTGACGGGAGAGCGCTTGGCGGTCAATTTATCACATCTAGTCACGATAAATCGACCCCCGCTGGATCGATTGCTGCCCATTGATCCAGCGGGTAATGTAGACAAGCCAGTGCTTAAATAAAATAAAGACTGGATACCCTGCTGTACACACATCAATCAACACAAGCAAATAAGAGAAGTAAAACTGAATCATAGGAACTTCTAAGGCCCTTACTAATGTAGTTTCCTTGCGTTTTCTAAGGACTTGAAGTAAAAAGAAGGGGTTACTTTGACTGGTACATAGGATTCAAATTGTATAGAAACAACCAGCTTATTATCCTCACTACCTGCTGTATATGAACAGCAAGTTCATATACAGCACAGATAATACATCATCTATTGGACAGGTGGGCTATTGTAACTTCTATAAGGATAAGTATATGAGAGAATTTGCCGGTTACTTGTTCAAACTTGTGAGGTCTATGTTGTGCCTACAGGTTGCCATACACTCAAAAAAAGGAAAGTTTTACATGATTCTCAAGTCTTATTTTGCTTATAATAAATAATAATAATAATATATGGAGATATACCTATCTCATAGAGCTGGAAAGGACCCCGAAAGGTCATCGAGTCCAGCCCCCTGCCTTCACTAGCAGGACCAATTTTGCCCCAGATCCCTAAGTGGCCCCCCCTCAAGAACTGAACCCATAACCCTGGGTTTAGCAGGCCAATGCTCAAACCACTGAGCTATTCCTCCCCCAAGTACTGATTTTTGCCCCAGATCCCTAAGTGGCCCCCTCAAGGATTGAACTCACAACCCTGCTTACACCCTGCTCTCCTACTAAGTGCTCATTCCATGGTACTAGAAGCAAGGTCCCTTGCAAAATATTTCTCCTGACTGCACAAGGATTCTATAGCAATGCTGAGTTATAGGAATTGCATGACATATAGCTATCCTGTGATCACTGGAGAAGAAACTGGGTTTATGGCTTGCTATTAAGTATATGATTCAAAATAAATTTAACGGGGTAGCAGAAACTTAATAAGAATACAGAATTGTGTGTGACTGCCCAAAAAATTTACATGGGATTTGTCATTCCAAGCAAGGATTTACATTTGGATAAAGTGAAGTATAGTTCCATTCAAATTACATTGATCAAAACAATACATAAACTGTTGCTAACAAGAACTGCTCTGGCAATAGCCCATAATATGCAGCCCTGCACAGCTCCAGTGGTGCTCCACTTACCTGGCAGCAGAGCCTCAAAGTCTGCAACAAGACTCACTGAAGCACAGTGATTGCTTCTCAAACATGCACTGCATTACATTCCTGGGTCTTCTGCCAGAGGCAGCATCACATTCTCTATCACCCAAAGCACTCAGCACACCTCCCAAGAACATGCACTGCATTTTCCATTACCCCAAAAGTGTTCTGGGTATGCCCCATCAGCCAATGCTAAAGCCTCTCACTGACTAGGATATAGGATCACTGCTCAGAACCAGTGCTGAAGTCTTCGGGGGTTTCACAGAAGTGCTTTCTCCTTCATTACCCAATGATGGAATGTCATTAATTTACTAAAAAGTGATACAGCCAGTAAGATTTGTTTAAGTACACATACAATGCTACTGTGTCCTTGCCCACTCAAAAAAAAGCAGTTATAACATTAGACAGCAGAGGAGATTCTCAGGTGAAATGGGAGAGTTGTACTGAGAAATGAACGAAGGAATAGCTCAGAGAAGTAACATAAGAGAGCCCAGTGCAGAATTCATCCCCAACAGGCAAATGGTAGTAGTGACAAACACAAGTATTCAGAATGCAAAACAAATTACACTTGAAGATTTATTCCAAACTAGAAACTTACCCTATTGTCTGTTATGGAGTTTCCTGCACCTTCCTCTGAAACATCTAATACTGACCACTGTCAGAGACATGACTATTTCCCCACCCTAACCCCTCACCAGTGATCATCCCTCCCAAGATATTTTTGAGAGAGAGAGACTGACTGCAACCCAGCGTTACCCTCCCTGTTTCAGTCTTTGAGGTCTCTATCTCTTCAGAAGACTGGGGCTATTGTTTTGCATTGCCATGCAAGTGCCACAGGCTTGACGCCTGATCTCTTGCATCATGGTTTAGCAAGTATGAGATGGTTGGTGAGGAAGCGTGTCAATTCATGGGCCTAAGGGTTAATACTGTGTACTACCAGGCTGGAGATATGGCTTTGATTCCCAGTCCAGATGCCCCACGCTGGGGGCCATAAGAAGAACTTTTATGTTTATGATTGAAATAAAATGTTAATTTGTTAGATGTAAAGTGCCTATTGTTAAATACTTTCCCATTTTGTATCTATGGGTATGTCTACACTACGGGATTAATCCGAATTTACAGAATTCGAATTTTGGAAACAGATTGTATAAAGTCGAATGTATGCGGCCACATTAAGCAAATTAATTCGGCGGTGTGCGTACATGTACCCGGGGCTCGCGTCGATTTCCGGAGCGTTGCACTGTGGGTAGTTATCCCATAGCTATCCCATAGTTCCCGCAGTCTCCCCCGCCCATTGGAATTCTGGGTTGAGATCCCAGTGCCTGATGGGGCAAAAAACATTGTCGCAGGTGGTTCTGGGTACAGCCTCACCCCTCCCTCCATGAAAGCAACGGCAGACAACCATTTCGCGCTTTTTTCCTGGGTGAACACTGCAGACTCCATACCACGGCAAGCATGGAGCCCGCTCAGCTCAAGACAGCAGTCATGAACATTGTAAACACCTCGCGCGTTCTTGTGCAGTTTATGCTGAACCAGGACCAGAAAAACGAGGCGAGGAGGCGGCGGCGATGGCAGCGCAGCGACTAGCGTGATGAGGACATGGACACAGAATTCTCTCAAACCGCGGGCCCCGATGCTTTGGAGATCATGTTGTTAATGGGGCAGGTTCTATCCGTGGAGCACCGATTCTGGGCCTGGGAAACAAGCACAGACTGGTGGGACCGCATAGTGTTGCAGGTGTGGGACGATTCCCAGTGGCTGCGAAACTTTCACATGCATAAGGGTACTTTCATGGAACTTTGTGACTTGCTTTCCCCTGCCCTGAAGCGCCAGAATACCAAGATGAGAGCAGCCCTCACAGTTGAGAAGCGAGTGGCGATAGCCCTGTGGAAGCTTGCAACGCCAGACAGCTACTGGTCAGTCGGGAATCAATTTGGAGTGGGCAAATCTACTGTGAGGGCTGCTGTGATGCAAGTAGCCAACGCAATCACTGAGCTGCTGCTACGAAAGGTAGTGACTCTGGGAAACGTGCAGGTCATAGTGGATGGCTTTGCTGCAATGGGATTCCCTAACTGTGGTGGGGCGATAGATGGAACCCATATCCCTATTTTGGCACCGGAGCACCAGGATACCCAGTACATAAACCGCAAGGGGTACTTTTCAATGGTGCTGCAAGCACTTGTGGATCACAAGGGACGTTTCACCAACATCAACGTGGGCTGGCCGGGAAGGGTTCATGACGATCGCGTCTTCAGGAACACTGATCTGTTTAAACGGCTGCAGCAAGGCACTTACTTCCCGGACCAGAAAATAACCATTGGGGATGTTGAAATGCCAATAGTTATTCTTGGGGACCCAGCCTACCCCTTAATGCCATGCCTCATGAAGCCATACACAGGCAGCCTGGACAGGAGTCAGGAGCTGTTCAACTACAGGCTGAGCAAGTGCAGAATGGTGGTAGAATGTGCATTTGGCCGTTTAAAAGGTCGCTGGCGATCGTTACTGACTTGCTCAGACCTCAGCCAAACCAATATCCCCATTGTTATTGCTGCTTGCTGTGTGCTCCACAATCTCTGTGAAAGTAAGGGGGAGACCTTTATGGCGGGGTGGGAGGCTGAGGCAAATCGCCTGGCTGCTGATTACGCGCAGCCAGTCACCAGGACGATTAGAAGAGCACACCAGGAAGCGCTGCACATCAGAGAAGCTTTGAAAACCAGTTTCATGACTGGCCAGGCTACAGTGTGAAATTTCTGTTTGTTTCTCCTTCATGAAAACCCGCCCCTTTATTGACTCATTCTCTGTAAGGAACCCACCCTCCCCTTTCCCCCAGCTTCCTTTCAAAGGTAATAAAGTCACTATTGTTTAAAAATCATTTATTCTTTATTAATTGATTATAAAAAGAGGGAGAGAACCCGGGTGGGGTTTGGGAGGAGGATCGGCGGGAAGGAAAAGGCCACTAAAAAAAGGTTAAAAAAATGACAGCCTTTTGCTTGGGCTGTCCACTGGGGTGGAATGGGAGGGTGTACAGAGCCTCCCCCTCCCCCCCCCCCGCGTTCTTACACATCTGGTTGAGGAGTCTATGGAACATGGTGAGGAGGGAGGGGGGTTATACAGGGGCTGTAGCGGCACTCTGTTATCCTGCTGCCATTCCTGAAGCTCCACCAGAAGCCAGAGCACGTCTGTTTGCTCACACAGCAGCCCCAGCGTTGCATCCTGCCTCCTCTGATCTTCCTGCCGCCACCTCTCATCTCGAGCATCTCTCCTCTCCTCACGTTGGTCCGTCCTGTCCTCATGTTCACTGGCATCTTTCCTATACTTTGAAACCGTGTCCTTCCACTCACTCAGATGTGCTCTTTCACTGCGGGTGGATTCCATGATTTCTGCGAACATCTCGTCTCGCGTCTTTTTTCTGACGCCTTATCTGAGATAGCCTTCGGGACGGAGGAGGGAGGCTTGAAAAATTTGCAGCTGCTGGAGGGAGGGAAAAAAGGGTGAGAAGTATTTAAAAAGATACATTTTGCAGAACAATGCTTATACTCTTTCACGGTGACCAACACTATTCACAGTACATAGCACATGTGATTTCTGTGCAAGGTCGCATTTTGCCTCTTAATATTGAGTGCCTGTGGCTTTGCTGCTAGAGATCACAGACGCAGGTCCGGGCAACAGAATTCGGCTTGCATGCGGCCATGGTAAGCCATTGTCTTTCTGCTTCTGCACCCTCCTTTCCCACATACCAAGCAAAGCCCGTTGAATGCTGCGGTTTTTCTGTTAACCTTCAGCAGCAGAAAACAAACTAACCCCCTCACCCCCATCCAATTCTCTGGATGATCGCTTTATCCCTCTCCCCACTGCGTGGCTGGTATCAGGGAAAATTCCTGCTAGCCAAACACGAAAAGCTCAGGGCCAATTCCCCCTCCCCGCGCTTGGCTAACTGCAGGGAAGGATTTCTTTTCAGCCACAGGCAAACAGCCCAGTAGGAACGGCCACCTTTGTTCCCTTAATTAAATTCCCGTATTTCAACCAGGTTACCATGAGCGATATCACTCTCCTGAGTATTACACAGCGAGATAAAGAACGGATGTTGCTTGAATGCCAGCAAACACCAGGACCATACGCTGCCAGGCTTTGTCATGCAATGATACCAGATTACTTGCTACTAGCATGGCGTGGTCAAGTGTCCTACCATGGAGGACGGAATAAGGCTGCACTGCCCAGAAACCTTGTGGCAAGGCTTTTGGAGTACCTCCAGGAGAGCTTCATGGAGATGTCCCTGGAAGATTTCCGCTCCATCCCCAGGCACGTTAACAGACTTTTCCAGTAGCTGTACTGGCCGTGAATGCATCCCAAGTCCTCAGGGCAAAGTAGTAATTAAAAAACGCTTGCTTTTAAAACAAGTTTTATATTTTAAAAGGTAAACTTACCTGAGGTCCCTTCCATGGGGTCATGGTCTTGGATACTGGCTTGGGAGGGTACTTCAGTCAGGCTGAGAAAAAGATCCTGCCCGTTGGGGAGAACGGAGTGCTGTGTGCTCTCCGCAAGCTCGTCCTCCTCCTCCTCTTCCCCGTCCGCAGAATCCTCAGGTGTAGCTGATGAGATTACCCCCACCTCGGAATCCACGGTCAGAGGTGGGGTAGTGGTGGCGGCCTCCCCTAGAACTGCATGCAGCTCGGTATAGAAGCGGCATGTCTGCGGCTCTGACCCGGGGCGACCGTTTGCCTCCTTTGTTTTTTGATAGGCTTGTCTGAGCTCCTTGACTTTCACACGGCACTGATCTGAGTCCCTATTGTGGCCTCTCTCCATCATGCCCTTGGAGATTTTTTCAAAAGTTTTGGCATTTCATCTTTTTGAACGAAGTTCTGCTAGAACTGAATCCTCTCCCCATATAGCAATCAGATCCAGTACCTCCCGTACGGTCCATGCTGGTGCTCTTTTTCGATTACCAGCCTGCATGGTTACCTGTGCTGATGAGCTATCTGTGGTCACCTGTGCTCTCCAAGCTGGGCAAACAGGAAATAAAATTCAAATGTTCGTGGGGCTTTTCCTGTCTACCTGGCCAATGCATCTGAGTTCAGATTGCTGTCCAGAGCGGTCACAATGGTGAACTGTGGGATAGCTCCCGGAGGCCAATACCATCGAATTGCGGCCACACTAAGCCTAATTCGAAATGACAATATTGATTTTGGCGCTACTCCGCTCATCGGGGTGGAGTACAGAAACCGATTTTAAGAGCCCTTTATTTCAAAATAAATGGCTTCGTTGTGTGGACGGGTGCAGGGTTAATTCGATTTAACGCTGCTAAATCCGAATTAAAGTCATAGTGTAGAGCAGGCCTATGTCTTAAAGTTCAGTTTCTATTGTCAAGCTGCCTTATCATCTCTGCCATTAGGTTTCACCTCACAGTCCACTGTCACAATTAGGTCTCTTTCAGCAAAAAGGCACCACAAGTAGGAGGCAAAGAAATGCCTGAACTGTAATTCAGAATTTATTTTTCTAACTACTTATACAGTTGAAGTTCATCTCCTCAAATAAGCTTATTTTCAGATGGGCTCTAATCCTTAGTTTCTGTATAGGACTATTCAACTATTATGTGTCTTACTGAACAAAATTTACTGCATAGTCTTATTACACCACTGTCACACTAGAACCAGAAGCTGCTTTTCCTGCCTCTTATTTTAAATACAGCAGTCATATATCCTAGCAAGAAAAACCATCCGATTCCAACAAGAGGAAGTTCTTTCTGAATTTCTGTAATCAAGCAATACAACATTAAATAATTAAAATATCGATTAGTGTATGCCTTTACACATATTGCATTATATGCATCGTATGATTAGGAGTGGCTTTTGCATTCACTCTGAATAAAAAAAACTCAGAAAAATCCACCAGTGCTGCTTTCTTACCACAAAAAGTATATATCGACACAGGAGCTGGAGGCATAGACACACTAGTTAAATCAGAGCTAGCATTTTAAAAATAGCAGTATAGCCACAGCTACACAGGTGGCAGGATGAACTAGCTGGTCTATGTATGGAGGGTTTCAGAGGAGCTAACCACCCCGAATACAATCCTGTCGTGCCATCTGTGCAGCCACGGCTATACTGCTATTTTTAGCAAGCTAGCTCAATCAGAATTAGCATGGATATCTCTAACCCAGCTGGAAGTTACACCTTCCACTCCAACGTAGACATATCCTAAGTTTCAGAAGACCAACTTCTCAATGAAACCCAGTGCCACCAAATGATCTGGGCTCACCTACTGAACAAGCTAGAATGAAACATCCATATCACACTTAGAAGAAAAAAGGGGGGTCTTTATTTACCTAGTAGGTAACACAGACCTATTCTCAATATATTCCATGCCCAAGGCATCAGCAAGCCCTTTGATTAGCACCAGCTGATAACCTCAGCAGGAAAAGGGTCACATAACTGCACTAATGTATATTCTAGGTTTGATGAACCTTTTGAAAAAGTCTAAATCCAAGAACACTGGAGTCAGGTTAATGATTTCTGCTACTGTTTCTTAACGGATCTTTTAACTGCTATAAAAGGTTGTTTATATATCCCTAAAATCCTGATTAATCCTACTGCCATCCCTCTTTTCCCCATGCCTGCTCCCATTCAATAAACTTTAAATATACTCGGGTCAATTCTTCCTGCTGTGTCCAGTAGTGATTTTAAATTTCCCTACACACAAATAGAACAGCATGTGATCAATAATGATCCTATTCTTCTCAAGCTGATACTGTGCTGGGTCTGTAGGGCTGCAGCAACTGCATCCAGGAACAAATGGCGATTTAAAAGAAGGCTTTCTACTGAAATGCGTGCAATCCATATTTGAATATGAAAAAAGAGCAAGAAGCAAAGTAGACAGCTGCTGTACCATTAAAGAGAGGCAATCTTATTGTGGAAATAATAATAAAAACATTCAAAGAAACTGAACAGCCCAGCTCCTATGTCATTTCAAGGGTGTGGAGGTTGCTCTCTTTTCCTAAATAGAATTTGAAAAAAATATATGTATGTGTGTGTACATATATAATATATATATAATATAATACACACACACACACACACACACACATACACACATTCACAGAGTCTCTCTCTCTCTCTCACACACACACGATGCACATTCCTGACACATTTAAACTGGCAGGAAGACATTTAGATACAAATTCACAGTTAGAAATTAAAAGAATGAGCCATATTACTGGCTTTTTTATCCTGTTTGAGTGCATGCAACAGTAACCTATCTTGAGGAGAAAAAAAACAAAGGAAAAGAAAAAAAAAATGAATACATCACTAAAGGACAGGAGAATGCAGCATGTGGAATTCTTCAGCTGGCTGGAAGAAGACACAGGCAATTGTACAAAAACAAGTGAAACTACAAAACAGGAAAATTGCTTTTACTTATCAGCATTTCAGAAACACAGGAAGTTGAAAAAAGGAACCTACTGGGAAAGAAAAGCTAAGTGGGATAATGAAGGGATAACAAAAGGAGAATAATCAGAGATACCGGGGGAAGACAAACTGCATTAATTAATTTCCTCTAAGAAATGCGACTGGATGTACAGTGAGATGAATAGTCTCATTTGCCAAGAGCCCCGAGTGGCGAAGTCAAACAAATAACTCTGTAATTCTTCATTAGTGATTCATCAAGTTTAACCATTTACAGGGTGCTTAGAAAAACATCATATCAAATATTAATACATTCAGAATCATAAACCATCTACTTTCCAGGTTTACATTTCAATGTGACCTTCTAATGAAAAACTATCAGACAGTAAGCAAGAAGGAGCCCTAATGGAGATTATACAAAAGTCAGGGGCAAGCAGAGACTCATCAATATGTAAGTCAATATGTAAGGTATCTTGTGATGCTGTATTCACTAACCACTATCTTGTTATAGTCAGGAATATGACTATATTCTAGACAATACTCTTAGATTAGAACCACAGAAATAAGAGGTCAGAGAGACATGTTATGTCACCAAGTCCATTTCCTTGGGGCTATCATTCTATGATCTACTTTACTGATAGGGGGCAGAAAATGGTCTCTTGGTAGCTAACACAAATGGCACTCATTGACTTTAGTCCTACAATACTGAAGTAGTCAAAGTTTTCATTCTATTCTTTTATCCCCACACCTTGAAGAATCAAAATAAATCTTCTCTCCAAACAAATCCAGCACTTCTGTCAAGTATAGTAAGTTTTTGGCCAAATTATGGCCCTTTCTTGTACTACAGTTGTGTATCTTAATGAAGTCTCAGAGAAGCCATGACGAAAATGACACAAATACCAGAAATGGATTCCACAGATTCCACAGATCTGGTCCTCGTTGTCATAATCTGGAGAAATCTATGGGATATTCACACTAACACTGGTTGAAGGGTGCCTGGAACAAACAGGGCATCACCAGAGGAAAAGGGTTTTTTTAAGCAGAGTTCTCTTAAATTGTTCTGTTCATGTAATCATTGAATTGCATTTTTTTCTACTGTTATGCAAAGGTCACAGGTTTGTTTGCTTCTTCACCAATTGTAGGTCACGGGCATGTGGATATGGAGTTTCTATATATCATAAAGCATGCAAAGGAATGCAGTTCTCTCCTTTCTGCTATTACATGTTAATTAATTAGCACAAAATAAGTCTCTCTGAACCCAACTACAAAACACAAACTATAATACAATCCAAACTATTTTAAATGGTAGCTCTTCGAAAGCTCACAAGGGGTCCCCTGCAATACAAAATGGGGGAGGGAGTTGCACATATTTGCAGCTCAATCTGCATATTAAGCTTCACCTAATGCTTCATGCCACAGGTGTACATGTTCTAACTTTAATGAAATCTAAGATTTATTCAGAACTCTCTCTCACTCTGAAAAGGCTGCACAATAAAACTGTTGTATTGCAAAAGATCTGTTTTCTCTATTCAAAATTTTTCTTCCACACTGTGGAAACACAAGCATATTACAACATCTATCCTGTTCCTGAGCCCTTAAGGTATTCAACAAAGGATAATATAACAGTCAGGAACAGTACTTATAATTCTCAAAGGAGTCTTCTCTTACTGATTTACAATGATAGGCAGTTCTACTGCTGAACTTTTTATAAGAAAGTGGAGGAAGAATGTGGTTTGTGTCTGTTTGCATATTCAGATGGGAATATATGAATAAGATATGTGACACAATTCATCCATATTTGGTATCATCTTTTCCCCAAACCACAGCATATTGAAGCTATACAGCAGTCCTGTTTTTTGCTACAGCATTACAGGAAGGAATGGGAGCAAAGAATAAATTGAATCTCTGTACAATGACAAAGCACCTAGGGATGCTCAGCCAATGAGATCCTTTGACAGATTATTTAAATAAATTTTCTCCAGAAAGATGTTGCCTCTAGCACAGAACAATTCCTTCATTATTCCATTGTCTGTGGGGAGAACACTGGGGATACCACTGCCATATCTGAAATAATTTTATTTTAAAATAGGACACAATACTAAGGATATGTCTACACTATTGTAAAAAAAAGATATGTTCGTTAACTTGGGTTAGCTAACCCGCATTCGCCATCTCAGGTAAAAAGAAGAACAGTGAAGATATGGCAACTCAGCTTTGTCTCAGGTTAGCAGCATAAGTTCAACACCAAACGCCCCATAGGTTTTAATGTGTGCTACTAACCCTGAGTTAAAAGCCAAGTTGCCATATCTTCATTGCTATTTTAATCCGAGTTTGCTAACCTGATGCCAGGTCTACACTACACACTTACTTCGGTATAACTACAGTGAAACCCCGCTATAACGCGATGATTGGGGTCCAAAAATTTCAATCGCAATAAATGCAGGGTCGCGGTATAGCGGGGTTACCAAAATTTTACCATTTCAAGCTGGTCAGTTTCAAGCCGGTCAATTTCTCTTGGGCGGAGAGCAGGGGAGACTGCAAGGGGCAGAGGAGGAACCAGGAGCAGCTGGGGAGGAGAATGGCTCTTCCCTCCAAAAGGAGAAGCGGGGGTAGAGGGGAAGAGGCAGTGGGGAAGGCATGTTCCTTTTTTTGTTTTTCTTTGGCAGCGCTCCGGCCACTTTTTCTTTTTTTGGGTGTGCTTCGGTGGCACTTTGACCGCTTTTTCTTTTTTTTTTTTTTTCCTTTTGTGTGCGCGCGCGCGCTTTGGCAGCGCTCCGGCCGCTTTTTCTTTTTTTTGTGTGTGCTTCAGCGGCACTCCGGCTGCTTTTTTTTTGGCGCTTGGGGTGGCGGGAGCCACCTTATGATCGCATTATAGTCGTATTCGCGTTATCGCGGGGCGCATTATAGCGGGGTTTCCCTGTATGTTGCTCAGGGATGGAAAAAATCCACACCCCTGAGCAAAGTAGATATACTGACCTTAACCCCCCTGCGCAGACAATACTATGCTGGCGGGAGAGGCTTTCCCGACGACATAGCTACTGCTTCTCATGGAGGTGGCGTTAATAAGCCAACAGGAGAGCTCTCTCTTGTTGGCTTAGAGCATCTTCACGAGAAGTGCTGCAGCTATGCAGATACAAGTTTGTAGTGTAGACCTGCCCTAAGTTAAGAACACATCTTTTCTTTGCAGACTAGACATAGCACCTGAAGACCTGCCCCATAGGGTGTTAACTGACATATGATAATATACACCAACTGAGGGTCTGCACCTAGGAGTCCAACACGCTGCAGGATTCGCCTAGAGTTGCATGTTCAATTTGTAGTTTCCTTGCCAGTGACTATACTATTAACTAATCCATGTGCCGTGACCACTTATCTACCTGGCTCACAGGCCAATTCTCTGGGGTGCTGACTCCCTTTAACTCTCATAGACTTCACCCTCTCAGGACTCACCCTGTATCAAAACCTCATAACAGGTATTATCAGGTGCACCTGATCACCTCTTTTGGAATTTCCTTTAACTTAATTCTAACCTCAATGGGTGTCAATACAAAAACCTAGTTAAACCAAATACTGTAATATGTCCTGAATTGGAAATCTGACACTCTCCTATCTGGCCATCAATGCAAAGGGGTTATTCAGTTTGAAAAATTGTTACTAAATAGTAACAGAATCAGGTAACCTGAAAACTTGAGTTCAAGAGGTCGATGAGGCTTTTTTTAAACAACTAACAAAATCATCGAAAGTACAGGACTTGTTGGTGATGAGGGACTTCAACTACCCAGACATCTGTTGGGAAAACAACACAGCAGGGCACAGATTACCCAACAAGTTATTGGAATGTATTGGAAACAATTTTTTATTTTTTATTTTAGAAGGTGGAGAAAGCTACTAGGGGAGAGGGTGTTCCAGATTTGATTTTGACAAATAGGGGGGAACTGGTTAAGAATCTGAAAGTGATCATGAACTGATAGAGTTCATGATTCTAAGGAATGGTAGAAGGGAAAACAGCACCATAAAGAATGGATTTCAAGAAGGCAGACTTTAGCAAACCCAGTGAGTTGGTAGGTAAGATCCAAGTCAAAGTAGATTTGGCAGTTTTTCAAAGAGACATTATTAAGGGCACAAGAGCAAACTAACCCAATGCGTAGGAAAGATAGGAAGTATGGCAAGAGACCATCCTGGCTTAAGAGATCTTCAATGACCTGAAACTCAAAGAGTCGTACAAGAAGTGGAAACTAGGTTAAATTATGAAGGATGAATATAAAAAACAACAACATAAGCAGGAACAAAATGAGAAAGGCCAAGGCACAAAACAAGGTTAAACTAGCTAGATATATAAAGGATAACAAAGAAAGCATTTTACAAATACCTGAGAAGCAAGAGGAAAACCAGGGACAGGGTAGACCCATTACTAAATAAGGAAGGAAAAACAATAACAGAGAACACAATGGCTGAAGTGTTAAATGCTTTCTTTTATTTCAGTTTTCAGTGACTGGAGGACTGGCATAGTGAACATCACTATGAACATTAGGGTGCAGGGTGGTGCTTACCTAGGGCAGGCTCTCCAGAAGGGAAGACAGGAACTACCCTCCCTCAGCTCCTAGCGCCACGTGTTGCCCGCCAACCCCCTCCTCTCCCTCCCAAGCCACCGCCCACCCCACCCCAAGTTTTAGTCAGGGGTATATAGTAAAAGTCATGGACGGATCAGGGGCCGTGAATTTTTGTTTATTGCCCATGACCTGTCCATGACTATTACTAAAAATGCCCATGACTAAAATGTAGCCTTAATAATAAGTAAATAAAAAGATTTTGGGGGTCTGTTCAAAAGCATATGGTGGTCCGGATTTCACACGCAGACCATCTATTGACTACCCCTGGTCTAGATAATATTTAGTCCTGCTTTGAGTGCAGGGGACTGAACTACAAGACCTCTCAAGGTCCCTTCTAGACCTACAATTCTATGATTCAGTAGCCTCAGAATCACCTTTCACTTAATCTGGCAAAAGACACATACTACATTTCACTTGAACTCAACTGGTTGCATCAAGACCTATAACGGGTATGAATCAGAGAGGCTGTCCTGCACTACCTAACAGCTACACTCCCAGAACTTTCAATAGTAATGATTGAGGGTTTCACACATCTTCCTCAAGCCTGGCTCTGAGTCAGAGATTTGTTAATCGATACTAAATGCTGCCTTCATTGACCATTCCATCAAATGAAAGTGGTCAGAGAAAAATGGTCTGGAAAACAAGGCATTAGTCCTGTGCGCCACTGCCTGGTATTGGATGCCGGACAAAACGTTTGACTGTTTCATTAGGTTTGGGTTTATGCTTTGACACTTACAACCACACTTTCTTTGACCTTCTTCTTGTTGCTAACATACCTGAAGAAACCCTTCTTGTTACTCTTAATATCCCTTGCTAGCTGCAACTCCAAGTGTGATTTGCATCTGAAGAAGTGAGGTTCTTATCCACGAAAGCTTATGCTTCCAATACTTCTGTTAGTCTCAAAGGTGCCACAGGACCCTCTGTTGCTTTTTACAGATTCAGACTAACATGGCTACCCCTCTGATTTTTATAATTTAGTTACCTTACAAATAGGATTAGGTATATCTGAATCACGCACAAAGTGCACATCACAACACAGCTAAGAACAGAACTGTATATTGTGACTGAAAGTAGATGGGAACCTGGGAGGCAGTGATCATGAGATGGTCAAGTTCAGGATCCTGACACAAGGAAGAAAGGAGAGCAGCAAAATACGGACCCTGGACTTCAGAAAAGCAGACTTTGATTCCCTCAGGGAACTGATGGGCAGGATCCCCTGGGAGAATAACATGAGGGGGAAAGGAGTCCAGGAGAGCTGGCTGTATTTTAAAGAATCCTTATTGAGGTTGCAGGAACAAACCATCCCAATGTGCAGAAAGAATAGTAAATATGGCAGGCGACCAGCTTGGCTTAACAGTGAAATCCTTGCTGATTTTAAACACAAAAAAGAAGCTTACAAGAAGTGGAAGACTGGACAAATGACCAGGGAGGAGTATAAAAATATTGCTCAGGCATGCAGGAGTGAAATCGGGAAGGCCAAATCACACTTGGAGTTGCAGCTAGCAAGGGATATTAAGAGTAACAAGAAGGGTTTCTTCAGGTATGTTAGCAACAAGAAGAAGGTCAAAGAAAGTGTGGGCCCCTTACTGAAGGAGGGAGCCAACCTAGTGACAGAGGATGTGGAAAACGCTAATGTACTCAATGCTTTTTTTTGCATCTGCCTTCACGAACAAGGTCAGCTCCCAGACTACTGCACTGGGCAGCACAGCATGGGGAGGAGGTGACCAGCCCTCTGTGGAGAAAGAAGTGGTTCAAGACTATTTAGAAAAGCTGGACGAGCACAGGTGGAAGTGCTCCCAACAAGCTCATAGAGCTACCTGAAAGAAACTTGGTGTTAACTTTCCAATAAATACCATCTAACTGATTTGTGTAGTGATTTAGCCCTAAGATTTGCAGGGGAGACAGATGAAAGTATAACAGAGTCCTATTCCAAAGCAGTGTTACTAATGCTCAAGGATTTTTCTCAAATTATTGGTTTCTCTAACAGAGTCTTGATTGATAAATAAAGCCCTGGAACACAGTCAAGGGATCACTGGAATCACCATATCAAATCAGACAAGTTGTTCACTTAGTCCAGTATCGTTCCTCCTGCCACACCCTACAAGACCAGTTTAGCCTCTCTGCCACAATGGATTAAGCTAATGGTCCGTGCAGTCTGGTAACCTACCTCCCGCGTTACCAGATCAAACAATGGTCTGTAGCCTACTTTACTACCCTGTCTCCAGCGGCTTAGCATATAATGCTTCAAAGGAAGGAGAAAAAATAAATACACATGGCAAATCATGTAATCCTGCATAGGGAAGAAAAAAGTCCTTCCTGAGCCCACTGGTGATTGCTTTATGCCTTAAAATAGAAGGACTGAGAGCATTTGTAATTTTTATCCTAGTTAGGTTATCATCTGCAATTGTGCTAAGTGGCTGCTGTTTCTTTTTTAAAATCATACTAAGCTACTTGCCTCTTTTGTTCTCTGATTTCACAAACCATCATCCCATTTTATGCTCCAGTTGTGGTCTCTCCTGATTCCCAGAAACACCATCAGACTCTCATTATTATTTATACTGCAGAAGTGCATGGAGGCCCACTGTGCTACCCAGTGTTCAAACACAGAGCAAAAAGATGGCTCTTACACCAAAGAGATTAAGTATAAGTATAAGACAAGAGACAACAGGTGGATATAATTAACAGAGGTGGAAGCACAAGGTAACAATGACGACAATTATTAACAGCATGATAAGCAGTAGTCACAGCTCCCCATGTGGCTAACCTGTGTTAGCTTTTTTCTGCAGGTATTACATCTGAGGAGAGATTTAAAGGGGGTGGGGGGGATTGAAAGAAACCAGTGGGGCAGCGGGGGGTAGGAGGGGAAGAGAGAGGGGGAGAACTCTTTCCGTGCACAGGGGGTGGCAAAGAAGAAGCACAAAGGTGCCAGCTGGAAAGGTCTAAAGGGGCAGTTTTCTTTTAAGTTGCCATTATGAGAGTATGGCCTAATCATACTTCAAAAGACATCCGCACGGGGTTTTAGCTGTGTGACTAAACTGGAGAGGAAGGGGGTGATTCAGCAGGAATAAACAGCATTAATCAGCAAGAATTTTTCAGCAGCAGCAATTCATCAGTGAACATCAAAAACAAATTACAGTAAGCAAAAACATATATAACTAAAAGCCCCCTCAACCTGGAGTTCACCCAACCCTTAGCAGCTGGGTAGGGAAGCCCCTGAGAGCCTGTGCAAGGGGAGGGGGAACGTGAAGCTGGATTTAACCCCTTGTATGAGAGATACCAGATGGACATGCACACTGCCAAACACTCCTACAGACCTGGAAGACTTTGAAAATTCAGGACAGGAATTGTATTTTCACCCACATGTAAAGAGATTTGTAAACCCACATTTGCTCTTATTCCACACGGAGTACTATGGAATAAGACATTCATACAACCTCTGCAATCAGGCAATTTTGCAATGGGACCAGACAGCTCACCTCTGTATGTTAGTAACTGGAACAATGGCTGGCATCAGAGGCCTCTGCTTTTGTGACCCATTAATATTAGGAGAGGAAAAAAAGAAAATGTGGCAAACAGACAGAATAGATTCATACGCCTCCCACCTGCTGTAAATCATTCAATAAAAAAGTTCCAGTTATGTTTTTATGGACAAAATTATTTTCCCCCCCTCAGATCTCATCTCTCAGCCACAGAAAAAAACATGCTGAATAAGGTCTTCTGAATGGACTGCTCCCAGGCGCCAACTAAAGAGCGGAAACCTGAAGGTTTAGGGAGTGAGAAACCTTGCAGAGAATATTCATACTTGGCAGGTACTGTGGATTTGACCAGGCTCCGTACAGGATATTCTTACTTCACTTCTTTGTATCTTCATAAAGATTATTTTTCCATTTCTGAAAGCGTGTTCCAGCACATACATCTGGCTGTACACTGCAGTGTGAACAGCATTTACTAGCCCTCCGTGCATATGTTATGCATTCAATGACATCATGCACCTCTCTGTTTGCCAAAGCTCAGCCCCTACAGTACAGACCACCAAAACAGAGCTTCAGAGTCCCCATGGGGAAGAGGGCCAAGTTCCAAACTAAAGGCTTTTGCAGGAAAAAAAGGTTATTTAATGCATTCTCTCCCACTCATACCAAATCTAACTTCCCCATCCACTCCAAGTAACAGTTTGAAAATCTTTCCTAAATTACCTTTACTGTATTCTGTCTGTCAACATTTCCCAGTGTACAGATTCACAGAAATTCTCTACATAGAACACACCCTTTCCCCTTTATTCACAGCACGCTTTTAACTCCTCCTTTGCCTAGGATGACCAGACAGCAGGTATGAAAAATCGGGGGGGCGGGGGGGGGGGGCGGGAGAGATTGCAGGAATTGCAGAGGGCCATGTTTTGACATGCTGGGCCCCACAGCTGTGCATGAACTCTCATCTCTAGCATGTTAGGGCAAGTACACACTGTTGTGTGCTATCAGGCTGCCATCTTCTTTGGGGTATTTATTTTTAATACCAAACACACAGTTCAGATGCATCAGTGCAGAATCTACATTAGACAGACTTTGGGTTTGGGCACCCACCCATAAAAGCATGTGGCAGAGTGCACATGTCCTGTCTCTGACTGAACCAGGAAGTTAAACCCCTTCACTGGGCCAAGGGAAGAAGCTTAGTCTATAAAGACTGCTGGATCTGCCAGGCTTGGAAGAGGAGCTGACAGCTGTGTCTTGCTAGGCTGCTGAGAGATGCAGCCCACAGCTGTGACAGTGAGACATAAAATCAATCAGAGGCTTCCAGCAGGAATGGTTAGGCAGGTTCCTGCAAAGGGAAAACAACTGCTCCCTTTTTCCTGAACCAAGCCCAGACTGGAGAGCAAGTCAAAACTGGGAAACCACCTGCCTGATTGAGAACTATTCTAGCTCCCAAGGGCTATAAATGCAATAATATGTTTTTTTCTGGACACTTCAGCAAAAGAGGCTGCCCTGTGCCCATCTTGTTTCCCTCTCAGCAATGCCATGGAAGCTGGGACTGGAATGTATTTCCTTCTATTTTGTACTCCTGGGGGAATTCTATGCCCAAAAAAATTAAAATTCTGCAACAAAAAACTAAAAATTCTGTGCACAATATTTTAAAATTGTGCATATTTTATTTGTCAACATAACACAATATAATCATACCAGTTTCAATTATTTTTGATCATTTATTTCAAAATACCTGTCAGCAAGTATGTCTGTAAAAATACAGACAACAAAAAAGATTCAGGAAATGTTTTTTTGAAAAACAGATTCCTTAGTAGGCATATTAATACAGAACTCTGAGTAATAATTCATTTAAACTACAATAGGGAACCGTATTTCCCGCATCCCTCAGAAGCAGTGCAAAAGCTTGGGGGGGGAGGGTCAGGGGTAACAGAGAAGCTAAGGGAGAGGGAAGTAAATTGCTGGGAAGAAGCCTGGGTGTGATCTTGAAGGATTTTTGGGTATGGGTGGGAAAAGTATGGAACAATTTTTTTGGGGGTGTGGGGAGCGATTGGTTAGGGAGATTCCCCCATGCAGACCCAGGCTGATCCCTAGCCTCTCCCGTTCAGTCAGGCACATCTGCCTCTGTCCCCATGTGTTCCTGCACCCCCTGTCCACATGTGTCCCTCTACCCCAGAGGTGGGAAAACTATGGCCCATGGGCCACATCCGGCCCATGGGACCCTCTGTGACGTTGTGCAGTCTATATGGTTTTATAAAAACTTGATAATAAGTCAATATAATGTAACTGAGATAGTTTTAGAGAAAATACGGTAATAAGTGGATGTAACGTAACTGGGATATGCCTCATGCAAAAGGTCTCTTGTAAGGTATCATTACAAAGCTTATAATCTACTGAGTATGATCATCTGATTTGTATAAATGTACCACTCTTGTATCCAAAACTAGAAATATAAAATGTAACTCTGAGGGCCTATTGTAATTGTGTAAAGTGTGGACCATTAATGATGGTTTGGAATCTTGATGACTCCCATTGTCTGCAGATGGCTGTATTTACCTGTGAGTCTTCCTGTATATGTGTGTGCTGGCAAGTGAGTAATGAAGTCTTGCAGTGACATGTGATCATGTCACCTGAACTGGAATCCATCTTTAACCTGGTGCTTTTCCAGTGGGGGGGGGGGGTGGAAAACCAGAGAGACAAAGAGTTCCCGCCTTATGCAAAAGATATATAAAGGGGTGGAGGAGAACAGAGAGGGAGAGAAGCCATTATGAAGAATCCCCTAGCTATCACCTGAGCTGCAACAAGAGCTGCACCAGGGGAAAGAATTGTGCCCAGGTCTGGAAGGTGTCCAGTCTGAGAAAAACTTACTGAAGTGTCTCTGAGGGTGAGATTATCTGTATTCAGTTTGATTAGGCATAGATTTGCGCATTTTATTTTATTTTGCTTGTGACTTACTTTGTTCTGTCTGTTACTACTTTGAACCACTTAAATCCTACTGTCTATATTTAATAAAATCGCTTTCTATTTAGTAATTCACTCAGAGTATGTATTAATACCTGGGGGAGCAAACAACTGTGCATATCTCTCTATCAGTGTTATAGAGGGCGAACAATTTATGAGTTTGCCCTGCATAAGCTTTATGCAGGGTAAAACGGATTTATCTGGGTTTAGACCCCATTGGGAGTTGGGCATCTGAGTGCTAAAGACAAGCACACTATTGTAAGCTGTTTTCAGGTAAACTTGCAGCTTTGGGACAGGAGATTCAGACCCTGGATCTGTGTCTGGAGCCAGACGGGAGTGTCTGGCTCAGCAAGACAGGGTGCTGGAGTCCTGAGTTGGCAGGGAAAGCAGAAGCAGGGGTAGTCTTTGCACATCGGGTGGCAGCTCCCAAGGGGGTTTCTGTGATCCAACCCGTCACACCCTCCTGCCCAGCTGCTGAGCTCCTGGCCCGGGAGGCTAGCCCCCAGCCCCTCCCCTGTTGCTCTCCCTCCCCCGCAACCTCAGCTCGCTCTGGGTGGCGGGGCTGCGAGCTCTTGGGGCACCACCGCTGCAGAGCCCAGCCTGACCCGGTGCTCTGTGCTGCACGGTGTGTGGTTGTAGCGCCACCAGCTCTCCAGGCAGCGCAGTAAAGGGGCAGGGAGCAGGGGGGTTGGATAGAGGGCAGGGGAGTTCAGGGTGGTGGTCAGGGGGTGGGGGTGTGGATAGGAATCTGGGCCATCAGAGGGCAGGGAACAGGGGGTTGAATGGGGGCATAGGTCGGGGGGGCAGTCAGGAAGGAGGAGGGGTTGGATGGGGCGACAGGGGGCAGTCAGGGGACGGGGAAAAGGGGTGGTGGGATGGGGCAGGAGTCCGGGGGAGCAGTCTGGAAGGAAGGGGGGTTGGATGGGATGGGAGGGGGAAGTTAAGGGCAGGAGTTCTGGGGGTAGTCGGGGACAGGGAGGGGGGGTTGGATGGGACAGGAGTCCCAGGGGTGGGTCATCAGGGGTGAGAAGGGGGGGAGGCGGATGGGGAGGGGCGAGCCACACCTCCCTCCCCTAACTGGACATCCATACAATTTCCAAAAACCGATGCCGCCCTCAGGCAAAAAAGTTTGCCCAACCCTGCTCTACCTCCATTCAGATACCTCCATTCAGATACCTCCTCCCCCCCATCCCCATGGGGCCCTGTCTCCATGCAGCTCTGTACCCTTCCCCATGTGTGTCTGTGCCCCCTCCCAGCCACTCCCGTCCCTATGTAGCTCTGCACCCTCTCCCCCATCACCATGTGGCCCTGCACCTCCCTCCGCCCTATGCCTCCACTCCCATTCAGCCCCTGTCCCAGTCTGTCTCCCCCACTAGCCCTTATGAGCCCCTGTATGCCCCCCCCAGCACCCCATGCTGTCAGTCTCCTGACCTGGCATGACAGGCGCTGTGAAGAAGGCAGGCTCTTTCTCTTCCCTTGCTGGCCAGGAGCTGCTGCTGTGTTCTATCACCACAGCGCCCTCTGGTGGGCAAAAGGCAGAACTGCAGAAGTTATTTCCTGCTCAAGCTGCTGCTGTTCTTGTGCCACAGTGCCCTCTGGTGGACAAAAGGCAGAACTGCACCAACATTTCAGCAGAAGTTTTTTTCTGCGCAAAAAATTAAAACTATGTGCAGCTCATTAATTATGCACATGTGCAGTAGTGCAAAATTCCCCCAGGAGTAATTTTGGGAACTACCTTGAAGGGGAAGAGACCCTGAACTCCAAGAGTGGCAGCGGCCCCATTACAAAGCACCAAGCACTTCACTACCACCATCTCTCATATTACTAAATTATGTACATTTCAAATTAACTCTACTTTATAACCGTCATGTAACTTTGCCTCTCTCAATAAACACTCTCCCCTATTCCAACACAGATATTCTGCAGCATCTGTTGCTGCAATGTACCGAAATCATGTCTCTATTTTATTGGATTCTAAAGCGTTTGGTTAGAAAGGAGGAACTATTCCATAGGAATAGGTATGCAGCAGTTATAAACTGGCAAGTAGCAGAAAGAGGAACTAAGCAGTAACATTTCCCAACAGCCAAACATCATTCAGTTTGTAGGTCAGATTCCATTACAGCAGACTGCATTGTCAACTTTAATGAAATTCATATGGTGAAAATTAATTGCAACAGATTTAAGTTCAAGATGGAAAATTCAGTTTTCCTCTCTCACACAAAAAGGTTTTAAAAGCAACACACACAGAGCCAACTAACTCATCAGGATGGGGTCATCCCAAGGTCACTAGCAGGAATATGACAGAGGCTATAAGCACAAATTGGTGGGTGTTTTGGCTTAACAGATTGCACACAACCCATAAATGCATTTCTCCCATGATTCCACTTGTATTTCTAGAAATAGTGATCCAACTGAAAACTGCTTTCCTGGCTAATGAAGTGTTTCCAGATATCAGTTTAACTTCCCAGGTGGATCAGTCCTCATAACAGAGGATACAGGAATGAGGACGTTCGAGTGACTAAAGCACATAACTCTGCCAACCTTCCCAGAAAAATACAAACTTTTCTGCACTATCCAAAAGACTTGCAATCTCCTTTAGCAAATCTTTCCACAAAAAAATGGACTTTCAATTTACATGAATTAATCAGTTACAACATATATACACACACAGTATATAGAATAATAATCCCTAATATATTTAAACAGAGCAATTTCTGGACAAATGCACCACAAGCCAACAATATACCTGAGATACATCGATAATATAGACTCATAGACTTTAAGGTCAGAAGGGACCATTATGATCATCTAGTCTTACCACTTGCACAACGCTGGCCACAGAATCTCACCCACCCACTCCTGTAACAAATCCCTAACCTATGCCTGAGTTATTCAAGTCCTCAAATACTGGTTTAAAGACCTCAAAGTGCAGAGAATCCTCCAGCAAGTGACCCGTGCCCCACGCTGCAGAGGAAGGTGAAAAACCTCCAAGAGCTCTGCCAATCTGCTCTGGAGGAAAATTCCTTCCCGACCCCAAATATGGAGATCAGCTAAACCATCAGCATGTGGGCAAGACTCACCAGCCAGCACCCAGGAAAGAATTCTCTGTAGTAACTCAGATCCCACCCCATGTAACATCCCATCACAGACCATTGGGCATATTTACCTGCTAATAACACTGGTCTACAATTTTTGAGACGTCGTCTGCTTCAGAGATAAAATGTGCTATTTATTATGTATTTTGATGTGCTGAATTCAAATATGACAATTAAAACAACTGATTGGCTACTGTTTCTAAGATATTTAAGTTTTTACATTTTATGTCTATGTATATTGTGTAGATAGTAGAGTTTTAATCATAAATTGTAAACCTAGGTCTTTTCATGTGTTTATGGTTGCTTTACATGATAATATTTCACCTGTCCTGTTTATGTAACACTTTAAAAATCAGCAAAAGGGTTATATAAATAAAATTTATTATGAAACAAAAGGCAAAAAACTATTATGTACATAGGTTAGTCCTATTCAGTGTCTACTTGGCACTTCTTGGCTTGTCTCTTGTATTCATTAAATGGAGCATCTCTTGTCACTGTCCAGCAATAGTCTGCAAGCATTGATGGGCTCCATTTGCCGATAGCGTTTCTCCATTGTTGCAATGTCCTGCTGAAATCACTCGCCGTGCTCATCGCTCACTGCTCCGGTCAGTGGAAAAAAATCTAGATGAGAGTGCAAAAAATGTATCTTTAGTGACATGTTGCAACCAAGGCTTTTGTATGCCTTGAGGAGGTTTTCCACCAACACCCTGTAGTGGTCTGCCTTGTTGTTTCTGAGGAAATTTATTGCCACTAACTGGAAGGCTTTCCAAGCCGTCTTTTCCTTGCCACGCAGTGCATGGTCAAATGCATCATCTCGAAGAAGTTCACGAATCTCAGGACCAACGAAGACACCTTCCTTTATCTTAGCTTCACTTAACCTTGCTCATATTTGGTGGTGTTATCTCCATTGACTCTTCCCCTCTTCCTATAGGACTAGCTGATCTTCTCTTCTTCCTTGCTCTCTTACCTTCAGCGACCACCTGCTGTGCCCCTTCTTCATTTTCCAACTCCACAAACCTGATCCTGAGCTCTATTTCTCCTTCACTAGGCCGTCTTTTCCTCTGCCTGGTTCTCTTAGTCACATGCTTCCACTGTCCACTTTCCTCACCCAGCAGTCTCCCCTCAGAATTCTGTGGTCCTGTTTCCATCTGCAAGTCTGAGCTTTTTCCTTCAGCCTCCTCATGTCTTTGCTCCATCATCTGCTCGAACCCCCTTCTAAACTCAACCAGAGTTTCCACCTGCATCTCCAATCCTCGGATCTTTTCTTCCATCAGCTCTATCAGGCGGCACTTCATGCAGACGAAACTCTTTTCAGATACCCCCTCCAGGATCATGTACATGCCGCAGCTTCCACATCCAGTCATCCTCATTGTGTCTTCCGCAGCTACCTCTGTATCGGTCATGGCCTTCCCACCTAAAACCTGTTAGTCCGGGAAACACAAACCAAACCACCACCACCCACAGAGAAAGGAAGAAACAAACAAACAAAAAAACCACACACCCCCACAGCAAGCACCAAAACACTGGCACACCACCACCCCCTCCCTTCACTAGCTTGTCTATTCCTCTTCCTTCCTTTGTCTGGGGGAGACTCTCCCCTTGCAATATTTTCATCCTCTGTATAGACAACAAACTCCCTCACAGATTTCCACCACAACTTTAATAACCACCACTCATCCACCAAACTCTCTCTGGAACACAGAGATACCACAGCATATGCTCTGAGAAGAAAGTTTGGGGTACTCACCTTAACACACATAAAACCACCTTCACCAAACAAAGGCACTCCTTCAGAGAACAGGCCACCCCCATACGCGATAAGAACACAGGGGAAAAAAACCCTTCAACTGCACACCTCTAATTGTCACCTGCCACCCCATCCTGGAACCCAAACAGGGTATTAGTAAACAATTACAATTCACACTTCATGGAGACCACATCCTGAAAGAAATTTTTCCCGAAGCCCTTTTTCTGGCCTTCAAACAACCCCAACCTCACCAGCTCATCATCAGAAGCAAGCCCCCCTCAGACCAGGACACACCAATTCAAAGCAGCACCAGACCCTGCCAGAACAAAAGATGTAAAATCTGCAAACATATCTCCACTACAGAGATAATCAACACCCCCACAACACACCTTTCAAGATGCAGAAGTCCTACGCATCCCTACCACAATCTGTGGTGTACCTCATCCAGTGTACTAAACGTTCCAATAACTATGTATATAAAATGAGATAATCACTACGCTCTTGAATGAAGTCACACAAAAAATACCAAATCACCTGTAGGTGAGCTCTTTTCAATAAACAATCACTCCATATCTGACATGTCAGTCCTCATCCTCAAAGAAACCTGCACAACACCTTCAAAAGACAAGCCTGGGAACTCAAATTCATAACTCAGTTAGAGGTCAAAAACCATGAACTTAATAAAGACACTGGATTTATGGCTCATTACAACAATCAGTAGCCCACTAACCCTCCTTTGACCTATGACTGTAGAGATGTTAACTGTCCACTTCACCTTGAATGGTCTCTTGAAAACATGTGTTCACGCCTTACCTGCTTCATCTTGTATTTAGCTATGACACTCTGAGTACCTTTCCCCATTGGCCACGGGAACTGCAGGGGTGGTACCCTGGGTAGAGGCAGTGAGCAGAACTGCCTGGCCACACCTCCGCCTAGCAGCTGAGCAAGGGGGATGTTGCCGCTTCCAGGGAGGCCCGCAAGGTAAGTGCCGCCCAGAGCCCACCTCACCCCGTCCTGTGCCCCAATCCCCTGCCCCCTCCCACACCCAAATTCTGCTGCTAGGGGGTGGGGGCAGGGGCCTGAGACTGCCCCAGAAGCAGTTGGTGTGCCTGGCGCAGGGGCTACCTGAATTGCCCCTAAGCCAGGCACACCGGCCGCTGCAGAAGTCACAGAGGTCACGGAATCCATAATTTCTGTAACAAACTCGCGGCCTTAATCATAGGCGCTGACTCCATGGGTGCTCCAGCGCTCAAGGAAAAACAATAAGGGGTGCGCTGGACTCACTAGCTACACTGGTTCCGGTCCCAGGGCTGGCTGCAGATCAGCTGTTCGGCAGGCCCTGAGGGCTGGCTGCCCATCAGCAAGTGGCTGGCTGGAGGTGCTGAGAGAGGGAGGGGGCTGAGATGAGGGAGGAGCGAGTGGGACGCGGGGAGGGCGCCAGGGAGGGGCAGAGCGTGGGCAGGGCTCGGGGCAGAACACCCCCTGGAAAAAACAAAAGTCACTGCCTCTGCCAGGTATAATCCAGAAGCATTACCAGCATGACTCAGCAGCACTACCTGAGCATTGCACAATACACCCACAGGCATTTACCAAGAAATTAATCAGACAGACATGTCCTGTCCATAAAACTAGCGAAATAAGGAGAATAAGAAATGACTGTATTTTTTATTGTCACAGTTTGCCAGGACTCCTCTTTAAGGAGGACCTAAAAGAATGCTGGTGCCCTTCACTAACCTTCCAGAGCCATGTGCTCACTGTTGCGAAACAGTACTATCGCTGAAACAGTAAATGTAACAGTGAGTCTGAGTTAGTCAAAAAATTATATTTAATACGGAGCAGAATTATGTAATACTATAAACTGCATTTATAAATACAGAAACATTTTGCACAGATGCCATTTAGCAGACCAAGAGCTGGCTGTGTGGTCAGGAAAGTAGTATTAGAAAGAAGACTAATTAGCATTTCTAAAGACTCCCCCTCCACACACACAATGGACAATCACCCTTAAGGAGGGGAGACTGCAAATGTATATGTCTATCCTGAATCTACCTTCCAGGGACTATTTGGGGGGGGCGGGGAGGGGTAAGGTAGGACACAGATGGGAGTCTCTGATAGAATAACGAACCAGGACTTGGGGATAAATACGTTTTGTGAAAAGTACTGGATATGATAATTAACTCAAATCTAACTCAACCACCCATCACTGCCATAGTGAGAGGCTACCACTGCGAAAACTTTTGTAAAAAACTCGGGGGGGGGGGGGGGGGGGGGAAGAGTCCAAAGAGAAGCACATGGTATTGAATATGCTCCTGCCTGACTGTGAAGCATAGAAACCTACTGTGAGCTGGCTGCTACAGGATATGAAACTAAGCATCTTGGAGAACCAGGGCTACCAACTAGTGTCCCAGATCTGGTCAAAACACGTCTCTCTGGCCCTTAATGTGGTAGGTAAGTTGCAGCCCAGCTCTTCCAAAGCATCTAAAAATACTGATGACATCCGTGTTAGAGGCCATTTGTGGTTGAACAGGAAAAGGAAATCTATGCCTTTTGCAGTGCCAATGATTTGGAGAGAGCCAACAGATCATACCAGCAATTGTTACTTCTGCATGGTGCCTCCAGTTGGAAAGGTGTGTCAAAGAAGAAAAAGTGGACTGTGCATTATCCAAACATTCCATCAGCTATACGCCCAGTACCCCACGGAGAAGGACTGCCGGTTCCTGATGCACCAGAATCATTCTCACTTGAATCAGACGAGGAAGAGGATGAAACTTCTGGTCCTGAACCATCAATGTCACAGGACCCACATTTTCTCCCATCCTCCTCCTCTGAACCACACCTCATAACACAAGGTGAACTGAATGACCTTGTCAGGGATTTGGAACTACCCAAGAGTAAGGCAGAGCTGTTGGGCTCCGGACTACAGCAGTGTAATCTCCTGGCAGGTGGTGTTAGGGTTTCCAGGTTCCGTGACCGTCAAAAGGATCTTGTCCCATTCTTCTTCATGGAAGGTGATCTTGTAGCCTGCAACAAGATCGATGGTGTGATGGCAGCCATCAACATCGTTCACGATCCAGATGAGTGGAGACTGTTCATTGATTCATCGAAGACGAGTCTTAAAGCTGTTTTACTGCATAATGGCAATGTTTTGTCGTCAATTCCAGTTGGTCATGCAGTCCATATGAAGGAAACCTATGACAACATGAAACAACTTTTGAGGTGCATAAACTATGACCAACATCAGTGGCAGCTTTGTGGCGATTTGAAGGTTGTTGCTCTCTTGCTTGGTCTGCAGACTGGATACACAAAGTACTGCTGTTTTCTCTGCGAATGGGATAGTCGTGCAAGAGATTTCCACTACATCAAGCAAGACTGGCCACTCCGACAGTCATTGGAGCCTGGGAGGAAAAGTGTTCAGCATCCACAACTTGTTGAATCAAGGAAGATTTTGTTACCACCCTTACACATCAAGCTGGGTCTGATGAAGAACTGTCAAGGCCATTGACAAAACACAAGCAGCTTTCAAGTACCTCCGTGGAAAATTTCCAAGGTTAAGTGAAGCTAAGATAAAGGAAGGTGTCTTCGTTGGTCCTGAGATTCGTGATCTTCTTCGAGATGATGCATTTGACCATGCACTGTGTGGCAAGGAAAAGACGGCATGGAAAGCCTTCCAGTTAGTGGCAATAAATTTTCTCGGAAACAACAAGGCAGAGTACTACAGGTTGTTGGTGGAAAACCTCCTCAAGGCATACAAAAGCCTTGGTTGCAACATGTCACTAAAGATACATTTTTTTTTCCACCGAACTGCGGAGCAGTGAGCGACGAGCACGGCGAGCGATTTCATCAGGACATTGCAACAATGGAGAAACGCTATCAGGGCAAATGGAGCCCATCAATACTTGCAGACTATTGCTGGACAGTGACAAGAGATGCTCCATTTAATGAATACAAGAGACAAGCCAAGAAGCACCAAGTAGACACTGAATAGGACTAAACTATGTACATAATAGTTTTTTGCCTTTTGTTTCATAATAAATTTTATTTATAAACCCTTTTGCTGATTTTTAAAGTGTTACATAAACGGGACAGGTGAAATATTATCATGTAAAGCAACCATAAACACATGGAAAGACCTAGGTTTACAATTTATGATTAAAACTCTACTATCTACACAATATACATAGACATAAAATGTAAAAACTTAAATATCTTAGAAACAGTAGCCCATCGGTTGTTTTAATTGTCATATTTGAATTCAGCACATCAAAATACATAATAAATAGCACATTTTATCTCTGAAGCAGACGACTTCTCAAAAATTGTAGACCAGTGTCATGGACCGTACTGTCAATTGCTGAACATGAATGAATAGATAGAAAGAAGGAAATTTAAGCTCCCCATGAGCTAACCAAATGCACCTTGCCAGGCATCTTCAGCCTAAAGGTTAACATTCAGGAGTGGCCTTAACTGTCACACAAGCACACAAATTAGCCATGACCTTCTTTCCCAAACTCAATTTATTTCTAATAATAGGATTTAAGGGATGATTCACATTGGTATTGTGTCTATTAGGGAAATCTGTAATCAGGTCATTAGGGAATATTCACTAACAGTGAAAAATAAATTATTTTTTAAACACTTCTCAAGATATTACACCATGGGATCAATTCTGAACAGCTCAGTATAATTGCTACTGGAATATTCTTTTCCTATATAACCACAAGGGATTGCAATCTCAGACCAGCAGAAAATGAGGCTGGCCTCCTGTTTATTCCCATTCGAGCTGTAATGGGGAGGATGACATCAAGGGCAGACAGGCCCAGTTTGCAAGGCTCACTGGCTCTGGGTGTACACAGACTATACACTTAAAGTCTACAGTGAGCAGTGAGGCAGAAACAGAAATGGTAGTCTTAAAAACTGAATAATTCATTGAAATGCAAAGCACAGTTTTAAAACATGGTCTTGGAGAAGGAACACAAATGATAACATTGTATCAGGCTGATCAAAATTGAGAGAGCTTTTATCTCATCAAGCCTGCTAAGTTTGGATGTTTGTCAACCTTCAGAAATTGCACTTTGCTATAATACTTCAAATAAACCTATTAGACCCCTACAATTGAGTGTGACTGCAAGAACCAGCATGTGAGCCAAGTATGTCAGAGGAAGGTGACAGATATGAAAAGTTCACTGACTTAGCAAGGCAAATTGCCTTGAAAAGAGGAAACCCATTCAAATGTATCCTAGTGACTATGCACTCAGTATGCTAGATACATGGATACAAATATGTCTGTAACATCAAAAGGACTAGCAGCCTCAAACTGAGAGTGAAAACCAAAAGTGTTTCGAATACATCTTAAATCCAGCCCATTCAGGATCCCCTCCAGTAGCTATACCTTTGTGGCTTTTTTAGGAATGCAGATGATCCTGTATAATACAGTTCTAAATTTTTATTCCCAAGGATTAGGGGGATCAATTGCCTTCCCCTTTTGGAGCCCTGAGAATCCCCAACTTTACATACTCCACTCATTCCACTAGCAGGGGTACTAAACTGCAGTCTGTTCAGCGGTCAAGTAGTTCCTTGTGTCTTAACCCTAAATATCCTTCTCAGTAACTTGTGCAACTTGACAAAAATCATGGCTGCCAGATTTGATGCATCTTGGTATATTCTGCATTCCCTTAAACATTCTGTGTGCCCCATTCTTGCAACTTTTCCCATCGCTGGCTCTTGCCAATACCCATACTAAGGCTAACAGCTGCCTTTTGCGAGTCTGCTTCATACTTGTATGGCCTGTACTTTCCCCATTTCCAGGCTGCTCCTCCTCATGCAGCAGATGCTTAGCCAGATGGTGAGAGGTGTCCAGAAGTCCAGGTGACCAGATACCATGAGTTCAACATGTCCATCTACTCTCCTAACTGAAATGGTGGAATTATCAATAATAATGCAGAAAAGACAGAAGTGTTCAAGAAATATTTCTCTTCTGTGTTTTGGAAAAACAGATGATATAGTCATATCACATGATAACACTCATTCCGTTCCAATAGTATCACAGGAGGATGTTAAACAGTAGCTACTAAAGTTGTACATTTTTAACATCAGCATGTCTGAATGACTTCCATTCAAGAGTTTTAAAAGAGCTGGCTGAGGAGCTCACTGGACCTTACATTTGATTTTCAGTAAGTCTTGGAACACTGTGGAAGATCCAGAAAATTGGAAGAAAGCTAATGTTGTGCAATATTTTAAAAAGGGTAAACGTCATGACCCAATGAAGCAGGATTTATTTTACTGAGCAAGAAGATGAAACACTGCAGATAAATGACTTGGCAGGACACAGAGGGAGTCACTGTTGAAGCCAGGGTAAGTATAGTGACCTGTCGACTGACTCTCTCTCTCTTCCTCTGGTATTGTTAAGATGCCTTATAACTGTGGTATAAAAACCTGACCTGTGTGTACTCAAAACCGCCAGCCCCAGTGTTTCTCTGAATCTGTAGAGTCGGCGGGTCATCCGATTTGTTTTCTGATCCACCAATAAAGGACATCCCTTTTAAAGATAAAATTTCCTGTACATCCTGAGTGGGGGACTGGTTCAATGATGATTTTAGGTAATTGGAGAAGGATAAAAACTAGACAAAATGTTTTTTTCTCTGAAATCATATATGACAATAATTGTAGACCGCAGACTTTGGAATTCACAGGGGTTGAGGTATGCACTATTGTGGAGGATATAAATTTGACAATACCTTTCCAGTGGCTTTGTAGTTTTGAACATGCCTGCAGTATGTGGAGCAAATCTCCTTTCTGAGTATTAAACTTGTGTGTGTAGCTTAGGCATGGTTGAAACAGATAGCAAATAAATAGTCCTGTAAGAACTATGTAGGCTTGCCTATATTTCATATTATTTCAAAGTATAAATCAAACCAACTTTTGTTTCTCAACATATGCCTAAAATCTACAATCTAAGCCAGGTTTATCCTGATTATTCCATTAGTGGCTGATCTAATAAAGAGCTAGCTAATTCTGGAAAGTAGTTTTTTTTTAAGAGCACTTATAAGTTTGAATATCTGTTCAAAACCTTGATTGCAAGGTAGTTATCTCTATATTAGTAAAATGGAACGTTCATATACTGTATTTGTACACAACTTGTTATATGATGAAAGACTGACTGATAATGTTCAAACATTAAGAGTCTCGGAGTATTGTGATATAATCCATGACTAAAATTTATGCTGTGTCCTGCTGGCCAAGATGTACTGACTGGACCTCCACATTGCTATCCAGGCCTCTTTGATGTTGCACTCCATATGTTTTATGGAAATACGTTTATAAGTGTGAATATGATGTAACTGGAATATGCTTCATGCAAAAAGTCTCTGGTAAAGTATCATTACAAAGCTTATGATCTACTGAGTGTGTTCATCCAATTTGTTTGGATGTATTATTTCTATGTCTGGAGTTAGGAGAATAAGATATAAACTTGTATTACTGATGTAAACCATGTTAAGTAGAAGCCATTAAAGATGTTTCAGAATCAATGAACTGTGAATGGGTTTGTTCACCTGCAAGCCTTCCTATGTACGCGTCTTCCAGCTACTAGGTAATGAAGGAGATGATCTTACAGTGACAAGTGATGTCACCTGAACTGGAATCCATCTGAAACCTGGTGCTTTTCTGTTTAGAAGGAGGGGTGGGGATCCAGAGAGACAAAAGATTCCCACCTTGTGCCAAAGCTATAAAAGGGGGTGAAAGAAGCTTATTGGAACATCTGAGGGTGAGATTTACCTGTATTCAGTTTCTTAAATGTATTAGGCTTAGACTGCGTGTTTTGTTTTATTTTGCTTGGTAACTTATTTTGTTCCGTCTGTTATTACTCGAAACCACTTAAATCCTACTTTTTATACTTAATAAAATCACTTTTGTTTATTAATTAATCCAGAGTAAGTGATTAATACCTGGGGGAGCAAACAGTTGTGCATATCTCTCTATCAATGTTATAGAGGGCAGACAATTTATGAGTTTACCCTCTATAAGCTTTATAGAGAGTAAAACGGATTTATTTGGGGTTTGGATCCCATTGGGGTCTGGGTGCTGGAGACCAGAGTACTTGCTGAACTGTTTTCAGTTAAGTCTGCAGCTTTGGGGGCATGATTCAGACCCTGGGTCTGTGTTTGTAGCAGGCTCGCATGTCCGGCTCAACAAGACAGGGTTCTGAGTCCCAAGCCATCAGAGAAAACGGGCTCAGAGGTAGTTTCAGCAGATCAGGTGACAGTCTCAAAGGGGTCTCTGTGACTGAACCCGTCACAGCCTCATCTCAAGACTGGATTACTGCAATGCATGCTACATTAGGCTACGTATGAAGGCTATACACTTTCAGTTAGTGCAGCTGCTCTCTTCATGGTTGCTCCCAGAGGAGGCACATTTCAGCTGTTTTAGCTGTACTGGCCCCCAATTAGTTTCTAGATGTTCATTTTAATCTTTTTGCCCAGGCAGTTTAAGAGGCTACAGTCTGATTAGGGTAACTGTTTATGACGGAAGGAAGTTTGGTGGGAAAAGTCCCATTTCTTGTGTTGCACTAGAGTTTTGTTGTAGTTTTCTTGAGTTTTTGGTTATGTTGTAGTTACTTGTTATAATGACAGGGACCTAGAATAACACACTGGTGCCTTTTCATCTATGGTTATAAATTACAAGAAATTAAAATAAATGAATATAAAAGCTCCTGATAGTTTGGGCAACTCACTATTTTACAGACCAGTTATTTCACAGTTTTACCTTCTCTGCCACCCACCTGCCTCAGTGGGTGAGGGAACTTGATAGGGCCAGTAGTAAAAGGGGGACAGCAGTCCCAGCAGCAAGGGAGAGAGACACTCATGCTTAGGGACACTAGGTAGCTCTTCCCTCCCCCTTCCCCCCAGAGGAGCTTCTGACATTCATGGGCCAGCTATGGGGGAGGGGTGCTGATTGGTCATCATTCCACAGCTCCCAGGATTTAACCCAGGGTGGGAGGCCACTTGTAGCCTCTTTCAGCTCCATTTCAGCAGTTGAGATCAGCCAGGTTGCTTAGGTTAACTGTCTCTAGATTTGTAGAGCCACTGGAGGCAGGTTGTTTCTCTCGGTTCTCAGAACTTTTTGGAAAAGATGAGTTTGTAGAGTCTGGAGTACTTTGATGTCTTTTTTGACAGGTGAAATTCAGATGATAATTTTTATGTGCGCTTTAAATTTTCTGCTTTATTGAGCACCAAGAGTGATTTAGAAAAACAAATGGGGGGAGGGATAGCTCAGTGGTTTGAGCATTGGCCTGCTAAACCCAGGGTTGGGAGTTCAATCTTGAGGGGGCCACTTAGGGATCTGGGGCAAAAATCAGTACTTGGTCCTGCTAGTGAAGGCAGGGGGCTGGACTCAATGACCTTTCGGGGTCCCTTCCAGTTCTATGAGATAGGTATATCTCCATATATGTATTTAATTTTTTATGGCAGCAATAAACTTCACAGCTTCCTATTTTTGCTTGCAAGTCTAACACTGTATCAGAAAACGCAGAAGTTATGTAGGATAATTTTCTATGTTTGGAATTTTATTATTTTCTAGCAAGTTTGATCATATTGACTTTACGGGTACATTGGGGAAAATAGTTGTCATTTTCTCTTTAGTATCCATGTGCTGGAGTCATGAAAAATTTACTCCCTGAAATATGGTTGCATGCATTTCATAGCCATACTATTCACGATAAAATGTAAGTTCCTTGAGCAAATTCAGAAAGGGAGGTAAGTTAACAAAAACATAGCAGCAGAAAATAAATATGAGCATGTGGAACATTAAAATTCCCTAGAGTAAAACTAGGGCCATGTCTATATGTACAGCGCTGCAGTGGTGCAGCTGTACCGGTACACCTGCACCACTGCAGTGCATCTGGTGAAGATGCTCTATGCTGAGAGGAGAGAGCTTTCCCATCAGCATAATAAAACCACCTCTGCAAACGGCAGAAGCTATATGTTGACAGGAGAAACTCTCTCACTGACATAGCACTGTGCATGAGAGTGCTTCTGTCAGTGAAACTTATATTGCTCAGAGAGGTGGTTTTTTCACACCCAAGTGACATAAGTTACGCTGACATAGGCTGTAGTGTAGACACAATCTAATACAACATTTTCCTAGCAAAGATTTAGAGGAGTGGAGGACCTTGAAGCCCCACATGTCTCCAAAGACCTGGGAAAGTACTCAGAAAAACTAAAGTGCTAACGGATCCTCCAATCCTCTAATCAGGGGTAATGTCCATTCCATCAGGAATATTAAGATAAAACTGAACAGCCCAAGCAATGAAAAGGAAAAGAGAAAGACAAGTGAGAAGTTTGAATGTGGAATTACTTGTTGTTTGAGATCTGCAAAAAGCACATGCCTGTGAGATATATAAGGGAGGTTGAAGGTTACATCTACAAGAGGGTCACCAGGAGCTCTCCTCTGCAATGCAGAATTTGATCAAAGAATACACAGAAACCAGAAAGGACAATCTCATCCCAGACATCCAGTAGGAGAGAAAGCACAGCCTTCGCTCACAGGTCTTGGCTCTCGGAAATGGATACATGCTAGGGAAAGGGGAGGTGCCCTGTAAGAATGAAGAGGGAGATTATGTCAGACCAGAAGTGCCACTAGCATTGTTTCTCTTTAGGATGGTGCTTCAAGACAAATGGATTCTGCATACTGATCTGAATTAACAAGGTATAACCACAGATGGTAATTTACATACTGTAAGAGTATAGGAACTGCTGTACCAGAACAGATCAATGGTCCTTACACTTTCGTATGCTGTCTCTGGCAGCAAAAAATGTAGGATGCTTCAGAGAAAGGTGTAAACCATCCAGGATGCATCTAATTTTGAAATACTACACCATGGGGGGAGGGGATGAAGCCAGTTGGTGATAAAAACCATGGCTAGAGGCATGAAGATTGATAGCCCTTGTAATTTTTATAACTAATGCAGATGCTGTTCTGTCTTATATTCAGGGCCGCCGGGGGAGGCAAGTGGGGCAATTTGCCGCAGGGACCCCGCGAGCCCGGTCGAGAATCCCTTTCCTGGCTAGAGGCGCCTTTTTACTTACCCGGCAGCGGTCCAGGTCTTCGGCGGCGGGGGGCCCTTCAGTCGCTCTGGGTCTTCGGCGGCATGTCCTTCAGTGCTGCTGAAGACGTGGAGTGACTGAAGGGTCCCTCACCACCGAAATGCCGCCGCCGCAGACTCTGAGTGCCGCCCGGTGAGTACAAGCTCCCCCGCTTTGCCCCAAGCCCCCTGAATCCTCTGGGTGGTCCTGCTTATGTTGAATTCTTTTTTTAAGTTTAACTGAACATTCAAATACATTGCAACAGTGAGTTCCACTAGTTAATTATATATGGCTTAAAAGATATATAAGAACTTAAGAATGGCCATACTGGGTCAGACAAAAGGTCCATCTAGCCCAGTATCCTGTCTTCTGACAGTGACCAATGGCAGGTGTCCCAGAGCGAATGAACAGAACACGTAATCATCAAGCTTCTGGCAAACAGAGGCTAGAAACACCATCCCTGCCCATCCTGGCTAATAGCCATTGATGAACCTATCCTCCATGATATATCTTGTTTAATAAATCTAAGCATTTCTGTAGAAAGCTATTTACCAGACTTTTCCTATGAAGTAGTTCTCTTGAAAGACCACTGTTGCTTCCCTGTGATATCAATCCCAAAGTTTCTTATAAAACTGCAGCACAAAATTCCATATGGCATGTTCCAGGTCTCCACAACTCAGGTCACTTCATCTGGCCATGTTAAGACTCCAACTTCTGGTTATTATGTCTGCGATTTCAGATCACATAGCACATACACATATGAAGAACAACAACCTTTGTCTATTTCCAAGCTCCTTCCTTTCCTCTAATAAAATAAAGGAGCGGGAAATAGGAGGAGACAAGGACTATATGATTTTCACTTTGGGTCAAAGCATGATGACTTGATATTCAAGAGAAATCACCATGGAGAAAGTTGTCCAGAGCACCATTCTGGGTTATTTTAATACAGGGGTCGGCAACCTTTCAGAAGTGGTGTGCCAAGTCTTCATTTATTCACTCTAATTTAAGGTTTCGTGTGCCCGTAATACATTTTAATGTTTTTAGAAAGTCTCTTTTTATAAGTCTATAATATATAACTAAACTATTGTTGTATATAAAATAAACAAGGTTTTTAAAATGGTTAAGAAGCTTCATTTAAAATTAAATTAAAATGCAGAGCCCCCAGACCAGTGGCCATGACCCGGGAAGTGAGAGTGACACTGAAAATCAGCTTGCATGCCGTCTTTGGCACGCATGCCATAGGTTGTTCTAATAGTATCTCACTTTTTAAGATCAACCATACCTGAGTTAGATGGGCCAACGGGAGCACTTCCATAGCTGCTGTGCCCAATTCGCTGGGGAGCTGTTCACCAAAGCAACGTCTGAAAATCATCCTAACTGTGCTGAAAGCAAACCTGACACAGTGGAATGCACCTGACAAAGCCACCAACACTTACACCTCCAAAGAGAACAAAAGACTCAAAGGAGCAGGGATGTAAAGTGAACCTTTTCCAACCTTCACTTTGCAGGTATGTTTAACGTGATCTGCTTCATTTGCAGTGACAGAAGAACCAAAGCTGTTCATGTGGGTGTCTGTATGCTCAAATGACATCTGCCAAAAAAAATTTTTTTTTAATAAAAGAGGGGGTTGGAAAAAATTGATGAAGTACTTGATAACCAAGTTGCAACAATGCACTGAGTGGGTTTTTAACAAATATTCCCAGCAAAAGGAATGTTTAGAAACCCAGCTATATTGAATCCAGAGTAGATCTTGTCCTCCACCAAAATACAGGGCAGAACCCCATCCCCTCCACTAAATCCAAATTTCCTCGCTCTGGCTTCCAGAAAGGACTGCTGTCTCCCAATTAGAAACAAGACTACCACTCTGAAACCTATCAAGAATAAAGATTTTCAAAACAGAGACTCTTTATTCAAGTTAAAATAATAGACTCCCCGCATCCGCAGCTGCTCATCTTCTGCATATATACTTTTGGCAAGCTGCAAGATACAGTACATATCCAGGTAAATGCCAACTGGCAGCATAAGGAGCTGAACAAGGAGAAAGGTTTCAGCATGATTGCATATGGGCTGAAACATGGCCGCTGTTTAGTATTACAAAGCAATGCTACACAAAAAAAGCTTAGATTATAATGTGACTCCTGTAGCCAGTTTGTAACTACAGAGGAAATTTAAGGGAGGCAGACTGTAGTAACTGAAGTTAGACTATGTCTACACTAGCACTTTTGTCAGTAAATCTTTTGTCAGTCAGGAATGTGAAAAAACACACACCCTGACCTACATAAGTTTCGCTGACAAAAGCACCAGTGTGGACAGCGCTATGTCAGTGGGAGTTGCTCTCCTGCCGACATAGCTAACACCGCTCGCTGGGGGTGGTTTGATTATGCCAATAGGAGAACTCTCTGCAATCAGCATAGAGTGGCTACACAGGAGACCTTACAGTGGTCCAGCTGCAGCGGTATAGCTGTGCCACTGTAAGGTCTCTAGTGTAGATAGAGCCCTAGAATTGTGACAGAACACCAGAACTAACATTCCCATTTTTTATGGGGAAAAAAATGGATTTTTTTTTTATGGATATACCTCTTAACTTGCTAAGACCCAAAAGTAAGGCACAAAGACCCAAAATAACTGAGTAACTGGATGAAATTCTATGTCCTGCATTATACAAGAACAAGAACATTATAGATGGTCCAATGGGACCTTCTGGTGTTAATATTCATGAAAATGAGGGACACAAAGATATCCATGTAGGGAGCTTAAAATGCTGAGAGACTCATTCCTTTAATGTAAATTACTTTTCCTATAAACTTAGCTTTGGGTTCTTTTTTTTTTTTTAATGTAAAAAAAATTTCACCAGCAGGTGTGTTGGCGGAGAAGAGAGATTAAATTTGTGTGGAACACTGCTAACTTCAGGACTAAAATAAATAAATAAATAAATGGAGATATCCCATCTCCTAGAACTGGAAGGGACCTTGAAAGGTCATCGAGTCCAGCCCCCTGCCTTCACTAGCAGTTGGGAATTGGTCCTGCTTTGAGCAGGGGGTTGGACTAGATAACCTCTTGAGGTCCCTTCCAACCCTGATATTCTATGATTCTATGATAGCAGGGTTTTCCCCTCAGGCTTGTAGGTGGATGGATGAACTACAGTGGCAATTGTCTCGAGGAGAACTGCGAGGCAGTAAAAAGAGGAAGGATTCCCTGCTTTGATCCAGTCAGAGCCCTAAGCATAGTCTCTGGAAGTCTAGAGGAGGAGCAGTACCTCCCCACCTAACTACCACCCATGTTCTCACACACAAAGTGTTATATAATACTGCCCTAAGAAATGGCCTGAGAATGGGATTTGTTTGAATTGGAAAATGTCTTCTCTGACACACTAGCTGCATGGCTCTGTGAACTTTCATGACTTGGATGTTACAAAGCATGAGCTGGAAACCAATCCACAAAGTTCAAACTGGGCTTTGGGTGCATTCCCAGAGTTGATTGAATCATATTTCTCACCCCTTGGTCATAAATAGAAGGTGGCATAGAAAGATTATATTCTACTGATTGAAAAAAACATGGTCAAAGTCGGCGGGCAATATTTAACAAGTAAGTACAGGCTCCATCTCCCGACAGATGAACACATCTGCCATGGAAAAATACCTGGTGCAACGCTTTGCAAATATGTTTGGATCTCACATTAACCTATTGAAGCTAATTGTACTAGTCTCATCTTTTATACTGCCCCACATTATTCAGAGTGGCTTATTACACAGAGACATCCTATGGTTTACCCTTGTGGCCAGCCCTTTATCTAAAAGCAAATTAATTTGTTTCATGTGTTTTAATAGTCGCGTCTTTACCATTTCCTTTATCTCATATCGCTAAGGGAGTTGCCTTCACAAACATAGTCACACACAGTTTGTGCACATAACTGTGACACTAGCTGACCAGGTGGCCAGCTCTTGTCAAAGGTTTAAGCTTCTGCTGAGCACTGACCAATTCATTGCTGGAAACCAGTCTGTTTCACCTGTGTGTTAGTATGGTTAAGATGGGTACTGGACTTATAATAATGTGATTAATGTTTAGACTTTATGAAATGCTTGTAAGTTGCTGCATGCATTAATCTCACTTATAATACCTTTATCAGATGCTATAAGATAATATTTAAGTTACTGCATTGAGAAACATCACAATACAAAGACACTGTTAATTGTCCCTTTATATCCATGAAGAGGCTACATGCAAGAGGGCTCATCCCACCAGCTCCAATTCTGGAAAAAGGAAATAAAAATGCCTGACAAGAAAATTTTTCATCTCATTTACTATTTGAACTCTCACAGGGCCAGAGCTATGAAAAAAAAGCAGAGATACCCAGAATCAACCTGCCCTAGCCCTAAAAGATATCTAGAACTGATAGATTACTACAACTCTGTCACCTTTGGGAACTATAAACTAACTCATTTGTGAATATATGCTTGCCTCCTTTAACCTTGTAATAACTCATTTTGTTTCTTAGTTAATAAATCCTTAGATAGTTTACCATAGGATTGGCATTGTCTTTGGTGTGAGATCTAAGGTCTGAATTGACCTGGGGTGAGTGACTGGTCTCTTGGGACTGGCAGCAACCTGAATATGTTGTGATCTTTGGTGAGTAGCAACCAACTATTACTATGTCCAGCTTGTCTAGATGGCAAGATAGACTGGAATACCCAAGGGCATTGTCTGTGACTCCATGGTAAGACTGTTATAGTGCTTTGGGAATTCACACTTGTCACTGAGTTGGAGAAATATACAGTAATTATAGATAAGGCTATGTTTTAGTCACGGGTATTTTTAGTAAAAGTCACGGACAGTAAACAAAAATTCTCAGCTCATGACCTGTCCATGATTTTTACTAAAAATACCCGTGACTAAAACTTGGCGGGGAGGCTGCCCAGGGCCCCGCAGGTGCTTGGGGGGACATGAGCGGCAGCACCGCCCGGAATCCCCAGTAGTGCAGGGCAGCGAGGTTGGTGGGGCCGGCAGGTTCCCTACCTGGCTCCAGTGGCGCTTACCTGGGGGAGGAGAGGGGAAGGAGGGCTCCCTGGAAGTGGTGACATCCCCCTTGCTCAGCTGCTAGGTGGAGGCGTGGCCAGGCAGGTCTGTGCACTGCCTTTGCCTGCAGGAACTGCCCCCGCAGCTCCCATTGGCTGCATCCCAGACAATAGGTGCCTGCAGGCAGTGCGCTGGGATGCCTGGGGGCCATGCCTCCAACTAGCAGCTGAGCGAGGAGGATGTTGCTGTTTTCAGGGAGCCCCCCCTCCCCCAGGTAAGTGCCGCCCAGAGCCCGCCTCACCCCATCCCTTGCCCCAATCCCCTGCCCCTTCCCAAACCCAAACTCTTCTGTGGGGGGGGGAGGAGGGAGAGGGGACTGCCCCAGCAGCAGCTGGTGTGCCAGGGCTGCCTAAGCTACCTCTGAGCCAGGCGCACTGGTCGCTGCAAAAGTCACGAAAAGTCATGGAATCCGTGACTTCCATGACAAACTCACAGCCTTAATTATAGTACATACCAGTTGGGGGTCTCTGACCTGCTTCCTGACAGTCTGCCCTGAGGCTGGCACCCACTGTCACAAGTCACTGTAGACAGTGTGGCACTAATTTGAACCATCTGACTTCATTCAGTTTTGCATTCTTATCTCCAGCTGTAATATAATGTTTGTGTTTTGGGCAGCTGCATGTGCCTGTTAATTTGGTATCCATATTTCCTACACCCTTCAAGCATTCAGCTTCTGATGCATCAGTGTTAACAAGTGTGATCAAAGGTGAAAAAGCAAGTTGCGCCAATGTGATGACTCTGTCGTAGATGGTAGCTGAAACATTAATGCTGACTAACAGCCAACCACACTGACTGTCACGATAACAGGCAGGCTTTCTTAACATACGGCACAGCTGAAGGCACCACAGAGAACAAAACATGGGCATCAGTTGTGGTTGGTGAGGGCAGACTTCTCAACCAGACACACTTAAGATGGATCTGTTCTACATTAGCTAGCACTCCAGAATGAGAAAATAGAGACTAACAAATTTATTTGAGCATACATGTAGCCCACAAAAGCATATGCTCAAATAAATTTGTTAGTCTCTAAGGTGCCACGAGTACTCCTGTTCTTTTTGTGGATACAGACTAACACGGCTGCTACTCTGAAACCTGTCAAAAATAAGGACTGAATCTCCATATTGTCTACCAGAAACACTTGGAATGAGAGAAACTTTTATACCAGCTTTGCACTGAAATCTTCCTCCTTTAATTGAAAAGGATGTGTTCTCTATGGACAAAAGTCTGTCTCCGTGTGTGTGGGTGGGTTTCTATAGATTAGATCACCTATTGCTCTAATAGCCACTAGGTTTGGGGAAAGAACAGCATATTTATCTTAAATATTCCCAAGAAAAGGAATCTCTGACTGGCTGCTTCTGAGAAAAATCACAGCTTCTGAAATCTATACTTAACTGAAGCTGAATTAAACTGTCATGTATTTGATTTTCAAGCCTTTGATTTCAATCTTCAAATCACTGATTTTACACATGTGAAAGCAAAGATCCGATACAGTGTTCAAAATGTTCAGATTCATGTACAAACATGCCCAGAGATTTGTGACTTATCTTTTATACTAAAGCAATTATGGCCTATTCATAAAAATGTAGATTAAATTTTAATTCCTCAACTACAGGGAGGGCTTACTGCAAATCAGAGCTTGGTAATAACAGATTATTTTGTGAGACTATGGATACTTAGTAGGAACTGTTTTCATGTTTCTTCATGCAAACAACATGCAAAATGCATTCCTCAGTAAAGGAGTCCTAAGTCAGATACACGAAAGCTGAAAAAGCAGAATAGGGAGGAGTACCGTGTACAATGGTGTTCCTTCTACAATACACATCACCCTTAAAAATTCCTCTCCCTCAAAATAGCTGCACTAGCATGGTACTCAGAACAGAAATGCCAGGGACAGGCGGTGATCCCTACACTTTTTCCTTTGAACTCTATTATTCTCAATTGCTAATCAATTCGCTTTCTACCAGCATGGCCAGGAATTCATGTTGTGTGAGATATTTTGCTCCTGTAACTTATCTCAGTTTAAAAAAAAATAGTTTTAAGTAAAGAATCAAAGAGAAAGGAAGGAGCACAAAAGATTGTATTTCTGTATTATATCTTATACTTAATGGTACAATGATGTCATTGGAAAGTTTCAATGGATTCAAACAATTTCTTGTGCATGAGACTACAAACATGACAAATATTAGCCAACATGCCTAGACATTAAAATTAGGAAGTGTCATGCCTGATCACCAGAAACAGATGAAGGAGGTTGAGGGGGAAGCAATAGTGTGTTTGTTTTAATGAGTAAAATTAAATTGAGGGCTGACATCTCATTGCTGTGTCAATCCCAGAAATAAGATCTTTACACCCCAACCTCCTTATTTTGTCTGTTCTTTAACTGACTGGATTTTTACAATTGTAAAAAAAAACCAAAAATGCATTTTGCACAGTTCATTTAACTGAATCACTTCAGATATGATGAGCAGTAACCATAACATTACAAACACTATCAAATTTTATATTGCATTCACAAAACGTGGCAGCATTCAGATCGGCATTCCAGATGGGATGTTCACGCACAGCCATTAGAACATCCCAGTATCTCATTTGTAAATGTCACTCACATGGACTGTTCAGCAAGTATAGAGCAAGGAGCCAATATAGAAGCTAGAAGACTCAAGCCCACCCTCCAGAACCCAGGTGCACAGCTCAATAGATCACAAGTGAAGTGAGCCAATTTTATAAAACATGTGGCAATACTGGGGGCCCAAACTGAGTCTGTAAAGTGACTTCAGATTATATAATCTGGTTTTACATGCATGTTTCTAAAAACAATCTTGAAAGGAACATCTCAACAGAAAAAATACTCCAGGGACCCCAAAGCCCCTCAGCCACTATTGTCCCTGATGTGCTCTTGGCCCCAGAGAACACAAGGGACAGTTCTTTCCATGGTCAGGCAGCAGTAGCTTGCACTCCCAATACAGAGAGACCGGACAGAAAAGCTATCAGGGATGCTCGAAAGACTCATAAAACAATAGTGCGTGCAAATAATGTACTTTTCTAATGAGAGTTTGAAATGTGCCTTTTAATTAAGGTAATTAGTTCACATAAACTAGAGCAGCAATCAAGATGTTGTGAATGATTCCACTGCAGCTCAGGTTTTATTAGTGCTGGCCTCCAGCTTTTCAGTAAGTGCTTCAGGCCTGGGTTGGTGTAAATTCACCCTCCCACCACATGTGCACACATAGAATTGCCCACACTCTAGGCAATCTGTATAATGGGACCATATCTCATGCTCTTGGTGTTATTCTGGAAAATCAAAACCATTACAGCAATCGCCTTGCCAGCACGAGTACCCTCTACTCCTCAACTGTACAACTTCTGGATCCAACACCTGGCTTCTGGAGGTAAACAAAAAAAAGAAGACATAGCAGACTTTGACCTTTAGGGATTGAAAATGAGAAGATCTCCACCCATATGGGTCATTCAGCTGTCTATCACAATAGTCTATACTGTCCCTCTGCTCCCAAGTCTCACACCTTTCTGTACAGGACAACCAGGGGGCAGGATTAGCATCCATCCATCAATCTAGTTGCTCCAATAAATCCTCAGGCACAGTCTGGACAACGCTCTACAGTAAGGGACCCAAATGACATAATTTAGCATCAACGAAACAGTTAAATAGAAGTTTAACATAATACTGTATATTATTTAAAATATAATTGAGATAGCAGCTGGGTAACGCAAATTATTTTTCTATTACAGAGCAAAAGGAGGCTTTTAATACTCAGACGACATTTAAGCAGTCTTCAAAACTCAGTCTGAAAAACTAATCTTCTCTTACCTTTATGGTCTGTCCTAAAGTGCACAGGGTAACTTAGTGTTGCATTTTTGTTCTCCACTCCCACTGCCCCCTCCCCACCTTCTTCCTTTTTTCAGAGCAGTTATTGTGTGGGAAACAAATATAAACAGATGGGCCTAGTATTTTATTCTATAAGTGGTGAGATCTGGGGTTGTTCTATCATCTCATAGACGGACACTCCAGAATCATGGGGAGGCCCCAACTCCTAAACTTATGAGTTTCACCCTGAATACAGCAACTGATGTGGCAGATCACAGACACAGAGAGAAATAATTTCTTAGCTATTCAAGGCCCAACCTACTGAACAACATATGAGTCAAGATCACTAAATTTGAATCTAGTATTAAACTAAGAGCAAATTTAGTTACTGGAGCATTGAGGTGAGCTGTCCTCAATGCCTCACAGGGGTTAGAAGACAGGTTCCTGCACAACATACCATCTTTGTTTCTATATGGTACTCACTGATGACTACAGATACAACTTGTTGCAGTAGTCAAACCAGTCCAGGTGAGTGGAGAACTGTAAATTTGCCCGTTGATTCCAGCAAAAGGCTAAGTCTGTTGCTTGAGTTCAATTGTTAAACTGCCCAGTTAATCCCCACATTTGGGACCAGTGATGGTGCTGCCCATAGACTATTCAAACAGAAAGCAGAGCTGATCATTCTGGAAACACATCTTCAACCAGAATTCAACCTCACTGAATCAAACTGCCATTCAAAAATGAGTTCTATTATATCCCTTACCCCCACTCTCCCAGCACCTGATAACGTACAAGGCTTCATACAGACACCACAACGTGAACCGATTTAAATCACCAATATAAATCAGCAAGCAAAAAACCTTGATTTAAATCATCAGTTTTAATCTTGTTTTGCATTTGTATTTTAGTTATTTTCCTAACGCAAGGTTGATTTTCAACGGTTGATAAAACATGTTGATTTGTAACTAAATATAGCTTTTACATTGAATTTGGTACTTTGTGCTAACTAGAAGGATACGCTATATCTCTACATATTTATTTAAGCAATGATGTAGCTTACCGTATATACTTGTTCATAAGCCAAATATTTTTGGTAAAAAAGTGACACATCAAAGAGTGGGGGGTCGGCTTATAAATGGGTCTGCACCAAAATTTGATGATTTTAAACACTATGGAATCATTGAATTGAATATCTAATACATTGCCGTTTTGTTTACCTGGAGCATCTGCATGCACGGAGCCCCTCAGCTCCCTGTGGCCGCAGTTCGCCCTTCCCAGCCAATGGGAGCTGAAGGGCTCCATGCCTGTGAACGCTCTAGGTAAACAAAACGTCCCGTCACGCCAACGGCTTACCCTGATGGGCTGGGAACCAAAGTTTTCCAACCTCTGAAATATAGGGTCGGCTTATAAAAGGGTCATACAGTTTTTGCTATTTTTACTTATCCATCTTGGTGGGTCAGCTTGTAAACGAACGGGCTAATGAACGAATATATACGGTATATATTTATTTAAATTCTTAATTTTTACCTTTTTTATTATGTTAGAAAATACTGAATGATGTGTTTCTTATTTATTAGATTATTAATTTTTTACTCATGACTTTGTCAAGCTATATTGGGACAGAAATTGAAATTCAATTAAAAATGCACAAAAAAGCATTTTAAATTTGTTTTTATCAGCTAAATAAAATTGGCTTAAATATGCAGGATACGTAATGAAAAAAAAAGTAAGTTTATCAAAACAGGTTTTGCATTTAAGCCAATTGATTTATTTAACCAAAAAATATCTGTAATTAGTTAACTGAACTGATTATTTCTGGCCACCATGTCCTTCAAGACTTTAGAACTAGTATATCATTTCACACCTAGCTTTTATTCACAGATTCGGAAAAGGAAAGCAAACTTTCTTGCTTTTTCACAACTCCCAAATGGTTTCTTAACTTTGAATGAACTAGTAATTGAACTGAAATTGGTTGAAATAACTGAAATGAAGAAAATATTCTCTGCATTTGCAAAAGACTGTCAAAAGCTGATTTAACACTTCAACAAATTCTGATTCCAGGTGCTTAGCCAGTGACTTCCATCAGTTCAGTTGTTGGACTTTCTTTAAAACTTTGGCAACCATGTGCTGCTTAATATATTTTAATTTAATTGAAGCAATTTTATTATAGTAAATTAGGCCTTAGGTTATAATAATTGCAAATTTAATTTGAAAATGGTTTATTTTTTTAAATAAATGTACTTAAAATTTATCTAAATAAAAAAATCGGATTTTTAATTTTTTCTTTTTAAAGAAAAATCAGTTATTTTTATCAACCCTAGACAACACATAAATAAGTGAAAGAGGGGGTTAAAATGCTCATTTTCTTAGACTTTCAAAGCATCGGCCTGAATTGACAGGATTGCTGCTGCTGCTTCTCTATTTTGTTATTACTCACATCAGAAAAATTACATAGACCCTCATTTCTCAGAGCAAATTTCAATTTTATTTTCTGTCTTAGGGAGTAAGCTCTAATATAAATTCTCCCAAATACAGTTTAGGTTTAAAACAGGTTTTGCACTTCCATCTGCATGATGTCAAAACCAGAACTTCCTATATCAAGTCTATCTGAGTAACTCCCTTCAGATGTGGCTTGTACTGGAAAAAACAAAACAAAAAACACCATTCCCTTTCAATCTGGGATCAAAGTACATGCAAACTTCTATTTAAATAATGATCTTCTCAGACTCTCCCTTCCAAATCACTTCTCCTGCAGGGCCAGAATTTCCCCATAACACCATGCAGCGGCAGAATCACACTATTATTCTAAAAGTTAATCCTGCTTTCAAGTAAGAGAAAGCATGCCATATTCTTTTTACCAATGGCACATAATTTAGAACACTTGTAGGTCTTATGCAGGGATGGCCTTAGGGAAAATGGCACCCTGGGTGAATTTGTATTTTGGTGGACAAAGCTGGGGACAAAGAGCATGGCCTCCATTCTTCACAAAAAGGCACTTGCTATATGGCAATTTTTTACACATTTTAGGCAATGTTTGAATATTGTAACTCTCAAAACAAAACAAAACTGAAGCTCTTCCTCATTGTGCAGACTCCTAGCCCATGAAGGGTGCTGACACAAGAGGGTCATCAATGGCTATTAGCCAGAATGGTCAGGGATGCAACACAATGCTGTGTGTGTCCCTAGCCTCTGTATGCCAGAATTTGGGAGTGGACAACAGGGGATGGATCACTCGATGATTGCCTATTCTGTTCATTCCCTCTGAAGCAGCTGGCATTGGCACTGTCAGAAGACAGGATACTGGGCTAGATGGACCATTGTCATGATGCAGTATGGCCATTCTTATGTCAGGTACGTTGTACATACTCTGAAAGGACCATTTCGCAAGTATAAGAACAGCCTGCTGCAGCAGGCAGGTGTGCATTCCGTCTAGAGCAGCCCCTCTCCTCCGACCCAATATCATCCTGTGAGCATCTGAATCAAAGGAACTGAAGGAGACCAAGTGGTTTCTCATGAATAAACTGCTTTTGAGGAGACACTAAAAAAAGAAAGGCAGGTTACCAAGAGATAAATATGTATGTAATGGGCAGGGCCGGCTCAAGGCACCAGCTTAACAAGCAGGTGCTTGGGGCGGCCAAGGGAGAGGGGCGGCACCTGCGGCAATTCGGGGCAGCAGGTCTCTCACTCCCTCTAGAAGCGAAGGACCTGCCGCTGAACTGCCACCACCGATCGCGGCTTTTTTTTTTTTTTTGCTTGGGACGGCAGAAATGCTGGGGCCGACCCTGGTAATGAGACAAGATATCAGCAGCAAAGAATCATTAGCCATTTCTTGTTCTCTCTTTTAAATTTACTATGAGATGCTAAACTTGGATGTCTTCTGGAATACCAGCGTGCAGCTATCTACTATCTAGACTGTTATGACCCACATCACATGCACACACCATACCTTCTGTACTGGGTTGCAACTGCCAGCAACAGTTACATTGCTCTCCAACTGTTACTGACACATGCAGAACGAGGAGTTAGGACCTGAACCTTTAGACTGAACTGAAAAGGTAGACTACATGATCAGTCACTTATTATTAGCATGCATCTATCATACAGAAGAATAATTATTCCAAATTAGTTAGCTAGGAATTAATAAAGCACTAACACTACAGTCTCCAGGAACAAGAAATTTTTTCCACAAAGGACTATCTACTACTAAATTTAGCTGTAACTACTAAGTATTCTCTCACCCTCTCTGCAGTCCTCAACAATTCTGCCTATGCCTTTTGTGAACTCTGGAAGTGTTTCTCTGTTTGGTATCTTACTTGAGCCAGATTTTCTGGATCAAATGTAAAAATGGCAGAAAGGGGATTTAATTTGCACCTCATTATATGCCTGGTTGAATCAGAAAAGAATCTATCATGTCAGAAGTCCTGTATATATCAAATATACTGCTTGCAAGAGACATTCTCCCAAAATATAGCATCCTCACAAGGAAAGAAGGAGGGAAGCTGGATCTTGAATGATTTTGTTTAACTGATAAGCAATAAATTGTAATACAAGAATTAGAGAAGTAAGCAATTAACCTGAATTTCAACCATAAGCCTGTAACAGTGTCTCCAGAGCGACTAACACAGAGAATGTAACCATTAGCAAAAAATGGAATATCCTTTATCTTTCTGAATGGAGAGTGGACAGTTATATATGTTGTGTATTCGCTTACTATATGGTTTTATGCAGTATTACAAGATGGCTTCTTTCTGGTAAACAACTGGGAGCAGCTTCCACTCACACAGGCCATATCAAAATATGTATCCTCTATGTTCCCATTAAGTGTAGTTGGGGCTCTGTATATATTTGTAAAGTAGTCCATAAGAAATGTGCGGGGGAAATGCTGTCAGAGTTTAAACAATTATCTGAAGAAAAAAACTTCTCCAGCATGAGGAGAGTGAGGTGAGGTGAGAAAAGGTTTGTCTACATATGACTGTGCTCCACTAGTTCTACCAGAAGAAAACAGAATAATTTTCATCCATTGGCATACTAGGCACGTAGAACAAGACTGGTCCCCCAAAAGAATACTAAAGAAGTCCATCACATGCAGTGATTGGTGAGAGAATTCTGACATACTGGAATAATATCAAAGAAGACGCCTTGATTATATGTTTTGACACACTCTAAGCTTGGAAGGATTAGATTTTCATGGGAAGTATTGATCAACATTGATTTCACTTTACACACACAAACCGACAAAAAATATAAGCCTGGTTGATAAGGGTAATAGTGCTGATGTAATATACTTAGACTTCTATAAGGCATTTGACTTGGTGCCCCATGACATTTTCATTAAAAAATTATAAATATATTAAATTAGCATGGCACACATTAAATGATAGGTCTCAAAATGTAACTGTAAACAGAGAATCATCAGTGAAGGGTGTTCTCCTACTGAGGTCCCGCAGGGATCAGTTCATGGTCCTATGCTATGTAACATTTTTATTAATGTCCTGGAAGGAAGAAAAAATCATTGAAAGTTTACAGATAACACAAAAACTGGAGAAGTAGTAAATAATGAAGAAGACAGGTCACTGATACAGAGAGATATGGATCACTTGACAAGCTTAGCACAAGCAAATAATATGCACTTTAATAAGGCTAAATGCAACATATATGTTTAGGAACAAATAATACTTACATAATGCGGGACTCCATCCTAGGGAGATGCGACTCTGAAAAAGATCTGGGGTTCATTGTGGATAATTATCTGAACATGAGCTCCAGTGTGAGGCTGTGCCTAAAACAGCTAATGCAATCCTTGGATGCATAAACAGAAAATTCTAGAGTAGGAGTGGAGAGGTTATTTACCTCTATATTTAGCACTGGTGCAATTGCTTCTGGAATACTCTGTTCAGTTCTGGTGCTCACAATTCAAGAATGATGTTGATAAATTGGAGAGGGTTCAGAGAAGAGCCACAAGAATGATTAAAGGATTAGAAAACAAGCTTTACAGTGAGACTCAAGGAGATCAATCTATTCTGTTTAACAAAGAGAAGGTTAAGGGGTAACTTGATTACACTCTATAAATACCTACCTGGGGAACAAATGTTTAACAATGGGCTCTTCAATCAAGCAGAGGAAGATGTAGCATGATCCAATGGTTGGCAGCTGAAGCTAGACAAATTCAGACTGGATAGAAGGCATACATTTTGACAGTGAGTGTAATTAATCACTGGAACAATTTACCAAGTGTCCTTGTAGACCCTCCATCACTGACAATTTTTAATGCAAGACTGGATGTTTTTCTAAAAGATATACTCTAGGAATTATTTTGGGGAAGTTGTGTGGCCTGTACTACAGCAGAAGTCAGACTAGATGATCACAATGGTCCCTTCTGGCATTGGAATCTGTGAACGTGCAATATAGGAATTTGAATGCCATAGCTAAACTTCTGGAAGTGCCATGAGAGATTATAAAAATAGCTGCACTAAATAGCTTACAAATCTTGCATTTCATGTTTTCGATTTTATTATAACCCTTTATTAATTTCTAGAGAGCTTAAGTTATATAACTTCTCAGGGCAAGTAAAACAGGTCAGAGGGGAAAAAGTACAGAACTAGCTGAAATCCAGAAAAGAAAAGCAACATGAATCTCTACCGTTCACTGTAGAGCAGAATGCATCATATAGGTCAGAGAGTTTCATAATTTACGGATTAAACTCATTTAAACACAGCCAGTAACAGATGTGTTGGCACATTCTTTCCATCTGTACTGCAAAACAGAGTAGACTACCTAATTTGCCCATCACAACAAATGAAAAAGCATTGTATAGGAAAGGCCATGATATATGAATGATCTAGTAAAAAGGCACGCACCACACAAGGCAGCCTCAGTAAAACTGAAACATTTAGCTCCTAATACTTGATGCCAGAACCAGAAGACTCTTTGCTTAAGTCTACTGTTTTTTTGCTGAAGCCAAATCCTGAGGAACTTTAATGAATATTACTCCTGGGGGAATTCTGTGTCACTGTACAGGCACAGAATTCATGCCCCGCAAAGATTATATTTTCTCCACAGAAAATACATCTGTTGGGAAGGTGCTACAGTTATACCTAGGCCCACCAACGGCTGCTGTGGCACCAAAACAGAGGGCAGCCGGGGCCAGAGCAGCCAGCCGCAGAAAGGAAGGAGAGGCTACGTTTTTCATAGCACCCTTGCCCCTGGGGCCAGGTGAGGAGGCTTGAGGTGGAGGGAGATGGACAGCGCAAGGCACACACAGGGCTGTCGGGGGGTCACAAACTGGGGTTCAGAAAGGCTAGTGGGGGGAGACAGACTGGGGCAGGGGCACGGGAGCTAGTGGGGTGACAGCATTGAGCCGGGGCTGAATGGAAGTGGGGATGCAGGGCCACATAGGGGCAGGGAGACGGGTGGCCAAGTAGGGGTGCAGAGACACATGAGGGAGAGGAGGTGCAGGGACACATGGGGACAGGGGCAGATGTGAATGACTGAATGGGAGAGGCTAGGGGTCACAGCCAGGGTCCGCATGGGAGAGGCTCCCTAACTCCTTAACAATCCCTGCCCCTGCCAAAAAATAACCTGTTCCATACTTCTCCCACCCATACCCAACAACCCTCCAAGTTCAGTCCCAGGATGACTTCCCTCTCCCTCAGGTCCTCTGTTAACCCTGATTCCCCCAAACCTTTACACGGCTTCTGAGGGGTGCAGGAAATACGTTTCTATTATGTAGTTTAAATGAATTATTACTCAAAGTTCTGTATTAATATGCTTCAAAAGGAATCTATTTGTCAAAAAAATATTTCCTAAATCTTTTTTGTTGTCTGTATTGTTACAGATATACTTGCTGCCAGGTATTCTGAAATAAATTACCAAAATAATTGAAACTGGTGTCATTATATTGTGTTATTTTAACAAAATATGCAGAATTTTTAAAATATTGTGCACAGACTTTTTAATTTTTTGGTGCAGAATTCTCCCGGGGTAGATTATGAAGAATCCACTCCATTGCTTTGTGTAACAGTTCTGGTTACAGGCTGTGTATCTGGAGATTAGCTCTGTCTAGAAACTGAAGGTGAACATCCACTTGGAGAGAATAACAGATTTAATTAGTAATGAGATTTGCCACAAAATTTTTGCTATTCATTTAATGATAATTTGAAGTGTGATCACATTTTTTGGCTCAGAACAATTACTGCATTAAACACAGAAATTATCTGTGTAAAGTGTTGCATTTCCTAGCTTTACTTTATCTTCACTGTGGGTCCTATTTAATTATAGACAACTGAGGCGGCGGGGGGAGGGAAGAATACTGTTCTCTAAATAAACTACTGGAGAGCTCTGAAAAGCCAACAACATGAGAAAATTAAGTCAGGCACATGGCTTCCGTGAGGCTGATATGGTGTAGAACTGAGAAAAATCACATGTCCATGGCTAAAAAACATGTGAAATACTAATTCAGTGCAATGGGGTGCATAAATTACACACAACTTTCATTATTAAGCTCCTAATCACGATCATTTTCCACCTCTTTTTCAGACACACACACACACACACACACAGTTTGTTTCTCAGTCACAGGTTGAGTTCTCTATCATTTGACTCTTCTTAGAGACCTTTTCCCATTTCAGCAATTACCCTAGAGACTAGACCGACATATAAGGTGGGTTCTTAATATTTTAAAACTCAAAAGGGAGATAAGAATCAAGGTGTCCAGACATACCTTCATGTGTTATTAAACTGTACACCTGAACAAGAAATTACAAATGTGCCTGCAAGAGCTCAGTGTTCCATCATGCTTACCTATTTATTTATTACACAGGACTCCAGGCCCAACCTCTTGGAATCTCTCTCTCAGTGCACTGCAGCCACCTGTAGGCAGGTCTCCATACAGCAAATCTCACTGCAGTCCTCTAACTTTGCAATGTCTTAGGGCTTGTCTAAACATACAGTGCTGCGGCTTGTCTGGTGAAAACACTCTATGCTAACAGGAGAGAGCTCTCCCATCAGCAATAATAAAACTACCTCTGCGACAGGCGGTAGCTATGTCAGCAGGAGAAGCTCTCCTGCAGACATAGCGCTGTCCACATCGGCGCGTATGTCAGTGTAATTTATGTCACGCAGGGGGGTGGTTTATTCACACCACTGAGTGACATACATTATATCAGCATAAGATGTAGTGTAGACATAGCCTAAGAGTTTGTCTACACAGTGCTTTAGTCTGCACCAAAAGACTGTACATTTTAGTCTGCATGAGCACATCAGGCACAAACTAGCCCAATGTGGACAATGCCGGCAAGCACTATGAGTTGCTAGTGAGTATTAACGTGGTCCCTTTTCAAACAGTCCTACATTAAGACGTATTCAGGAACTTTCAGTGAGTGCCAGCAGAGTCCACACAGGCATGCTTAGTTCGTACTAGTGTGTCACACACTAAATTTATACACCTCTAGTGCAGACTAAAGTATCACTGAATCATTGAACTGGAAGGGACCTCGAGAGGTCATCTAGTCCAGTCCGCTGCACTCAAGGCAGGACTAAGTATTATCTATAACATCCCTGACACGTGTTTGTCCAACCTGCTCTTCAAAATCCCCAATCATGCAGAAACCTAAGATTCTTCCTCATGATGGCAGCAGTGTTCCTTCTGGAGTTTACCTACTGCCCTTAACTGCATTTCTGGTCCACAGAGGATCAGAACACAATATTCCAGGAGAACGTTCTCCCTACAGCTAGGATTATATAATATACCTGTCACAGAACTTACAAAGCAGTGGTAGAAAAGAGAATATGGGGTAGGATTCTTTGTAGTTCAGTTACTAAAATCAGCAAGTGGTGTAAAAGCAGAAGGACAGAAACAGTAATACGTTGCAATCAGTGGGCATTAGGACCCCAAAGACACCAAAAGTTCTACTTATAACCGCAGCAGATTGCAGAAACACAGCAGCAAAATAATTTTAGCAGACTGAACAAGAATGCAAAACAAAACAAATGTTGAAATAAATAGTTCTAACCCAGCAGTATCAGGCAGGACATGCCTTATGCATGCTATTTGTAACAACAGACCCCAGCAACACCACTAAGAACTAAAAGGCTCAGGGCCAGCTCAGTTAAGAACTAGCAAACAAAAGTCAGTCTCAGAGACTCAGATAAAAATGGGGAGGAAGTTAGCTATACAGTAAATATTGGTACTTTGAAAAACAAATAATTGCTAGAAACATCCAAATCTACGTAGTGCTAAAAGTTGCTACTAAAAAAGTTGCTACTATTGGCACTTTAAAGATGACTGAGGGCACAGCGCCCTCTCATGTGTGCATTCACTCATTATAATTCTGAAGAGTGCTTCATTATCAGGCTATCAAGGACCACTGTGACGATGTTAATAAGGAAAATCATCCCCAAGATGAGGGAACTCAATCCTCCTGTGATGAGAAAAAGGATAAATAAATGTCTGGTCTTTAGAAATCACTAAACTGGAAAACAAATAAAGGAAGAGAAAAAATACTGAAGCTAAGCAGAAATCTCAACTGGCATCCCTCAGAGGGAAAAGGAGTAACAGCACATGCTTTGGTTTCTGATGATAGGTATAGAACCAAGTATGCAGGGCCCTCAGATAACTGTAAGAGCCTGCAATAGAGTTCTCTTCTGAAAAGTGACAAAAATGGCATCCTGGGGCACCAAGTTCGACAACACGCACAAAGATTTCTTTTTTCTAACTAACAGGCCTGCAGATTGAGCCTGGCTTCCAAAAGCCAAGCAGGGCCCTTTCCTTTTCACACTTCACCACCAATAATGATGGTGATGAAGAGAGATCTCCAAGACCACCAGGAATAAAAAGCAATACAAATTTTTGTTACTTGAACATAAAAAGATCTAATTCTGAATATACATGGACAAGATTTGCTGAGTAAGGAAGAGTGAATTTCCAGAAGAGAAATGCACTTTCGATTGTATCAACTGCAATACAGTTCCACCAGAAACATGTCACATCTTCCATCTGCCACATATCAGCGAGTATTCTCCAGAAGCTGCAGGGAAGACAAACGAAGGTTTGAAGTAAGTGCTGTGATGTTTTGTGCTGATGTTGTATTAAAAAATTTAAGTGTATCGGTGAGGGTTTTCAATCTCCATTCAGGTGACCTTTTTTCTCAAAATGGAACAGAGCTTCTTGCTGAGAACATACATTCTACTCCCTGTCTGATCTAAGGACTGGATTCTTGTGCAGAGCTTCTTAGGAGTCGCATAGTTATTGTAAATCTGTTTTGTAAAGTGCAGGAAATGAAAGGCATTTTATCAGTACTTGACTTTTTAAGACAGAAGTTATACTATAATATTTAACACAACTGCATTGTACCCTTTCATCAGCTCACACTTCGCCAAACTCTGGAGTTTGCAGGGGCACTGGACGAAAAAGAGGGTCATAGATAGCTCTTCACTACAGTTTTCCCATAATGAAAATACAACCCTCACCTTTTCTGGTCCAGGGAAAGCAGGAGAATGCTACGGAATGCCTCTGTTTAGACTGCACGCTGGAACAATATAATTCTGTAAGGCTATCAAGATACTGCAGCGATAATCATGATTTAAATACACAGATAGAAAGACAGATGAAGGATGATCCAATGGTTAGGGCATTAGCCTTACATTCAGGAGGCCTGGGCTCAATTCCTGACTCTAACCAACTTCCTGTATGACCTTGGAAAAGTCCCTTAAGACACTTTATGCCTCAACTCCCATCTGTAAAATGGGAGTAACAGACCTGCCCTGCCTCACAGGGGTGTTGTTGGGAGGAAAACACTGAAGATTGTGAGGCACTTATATATTTTGGTAAAGACTGCCATGTAATTACCTAAGACAGACAGCAACTAGGTATTAAATTCTAACACTGCTCTTGAAGGTAAGAGTAAGAAAGAAACAAGGACCTGGAAGCAGAAACCACCATTAATCTGGAGCTCCAACCCTAAAAGGGAACCAAGAATACATTAAGTGACATTGACAAAGTAGAAGTAAACAGACTAAATGGTCCAAGATGCAGATAATTCTTCTACTTTATTTTTAGCAGAATACCACATGGATGATGCTCCCACTGGTACAGCTCGCTACAACCAGCTGTAAAAATGGATTACTGGGAGGGAAGAAAGGTGGAGCCACTGTCTAAAAATATATCCTAAGTAGTAAATTTACATGCAAACAAGAAGGAGAAGATGGTAAGATATAGGAGTGAACATGCTAAATTTCAGGGTAACCCAACATAACCGAAGCTCTAGCAAAGCCAAAAAAATCCATTAAACAGTTTTATGTCTCAGAAACTGGAATGCATCTTTCTACAAATTAAAGACAGATTGTAAAGAGAAGGACAGAACTGGAAAGTTCACTGCTCATCAAATTAAAAACCAGAGTCCTAGTCATAAAAAATAGTTATGTGGTCAAGTCATTCTTTGCTCAAAAGTTTGTGCGCGCAACTACAGATGATAGTTTCTCTATAGCTCACAAGAACAACCAGTTTAACATGGGCTCCCTACAGCATATGGGGTTACATTCCAGGTAAGGTGTTAGAAGAAGTACAAGAGACAGTGCAAATGCCCCCTTCTTGTGCAAAAGACTGGTCACATGATCAGCAGCTGGAGTTGTTTAACAAAATACCAGTGCAAGCAATTCTTTAGCATTCCCCATAGCTACATGACAACACATACAAAAAACCTACTCCATTTAAAATACCCAGCTGCCTTATGGCTCAATGCCCTCTGTTCTGTGAAGTTTTTTTCAGCATTCTTCTCAACTTACAAAGTTCCATTTTGAGAAAGAGGAGGTGGAGAAGGAAGCAAGAGAACACTGGGAAGGTGATTACTAGGAAAAAATGTATGTGTGTGACGTGAAAAGGGAGTAATTTTACTCAGATTCTGGATGAAATATTTTAACACACATATGTGTACAAACACATGGTGAGATCCCCTCCACATAAACGAAACCGCTCACTTCATCACCTTTCTTCAGAAAAGGAGCTGTTTAACTGAGAGGTAGGCTGTTACCAAGGAATTTGACAGTTTTGGGAACAAAAAATTTCCACCATCTGCAGAATAAACAGATTCATAAAATCACCACAGTCCCTTCTTACATCCTCTTTGTTTCTAAGTTTTCAGTGGGTGTATTTTGTTTCTCTTGTAGCTAACTTTACTCTCTCTTTAAAAGCATAATCTGTTAAAATGTATTAAGAAGCTTGGATCCTCAAACACTAGTATCCAGAGATTAAAAAAAAAAAAAATCACAGTATTAATAAATTATGAGGTATGCAAATAAGATCATGGAGTCCACATCCTTATGTATATAGTAAACAAAACAGACAACAGAGAAAGACAAATTTTTTGGAGGGGCGGGGGCGGTGTCAAGACACACTTTAGACTGCTGCAAACATGTGTGTCTGAAAAGTTCCTTTAAACTAAAAAGCAGACATGTTAACACAGGGGTTTTAGTGTATTATCTACCAGAATATGTTATCTCCAAGTCTTTTTTTTTTTCTCCTTTTTTCCTTTCCTGTTACTAATACAGGCAATGGCTGATTTGCTGTTGTGAGATGAAGAACACACAATAATGAAAGCAAAAAAGTTAATTCCTCTGATTCCAGATCTATCTACTCTCCTTCTCCCTCAGGTAATGATAGTTTTGCTGGGACATGACAGGATCAACCAGACTTCAATCTATTTTATATGTATTCAGCAGGATAATTCCCAGCAGAATGTAAAAACACTTATTCAATAAACTACACATATACTGGGGCACAGAATCAATTTTCCACTAGCATCTATAGAAGAACGGCAGGTTTAGCTACCCAGAATAAGACAGAACCCTGTCATTCTCTCCCACCCATGTGTTGAAGGAGGATTGAAGGTATTTGAAAATTCACTAGCATTTCTATTAACACAAGGAATAAAAAATAAATATTCAGTTCTGAGAGAATTTCAGTAATGTTTTGATCCTGAAGAATTCTGTCAGTGGAGAACGCACACGTCCGCAAGCAAGAAATCTCCCCTCCCTGCTCCCTCACCAATCTGCCATTGACTTGTCCCAAGGGAACACTGATGTTGTTGTACAAAAATATATTCTAATTGAATATGTAAAATATAACCAAAAAAATAGCTGAAAGATTTACAATACAGCATCCCATAATGAGGCATCATATTTCCTACCACAAGAGTCCAAAACCTAATCAGTATGTTTCAATTCAGCAAAAAAATAGAATGTAATATAGTTTGCCGACTGTGTTTAGTCTTTTCCTTCTGCTTATAAAACAAGCTTCTATTAACCAAAAGAGGCTGTTTACACTTTGCATCATCAACTTCATTTCATAATGCAAGGTCGCAGGTAATCTGTGCATAACTTTAAACATTAAATGGCATAGTGAAAACCTGCCATTAGAAACTTCAGGATGAGGGATTTCTAATTAACTTGCGTACGGATTAAATTTAAAACCCCACAAAATAGAGACTTGCTGTCTGGATATCTTTCATAACAGATTCCTAACACATTTCCATTCCCTTTAAGCACTTCTGTATTCAGGGATGAAGCTCCAAAACCTGTTCTTCTACTACAATAACTGCCTTTGGTGGCTTCTCTTTTTGTTGGCATTAGAAAAGTTTGCATTTTCTCTTAGGGAGAGTTCAAATAATATTTTATAGGACAATAATATTATTGTCTTCTCATTTTAATGTTATCTGTATTCCTATTACGCCTTAACATCATCACGGAAATGACACCAATATTCATCATTGGGGCAGAGTGGAGATCATGCAACAAGTCCAGAGTGCTTTGTGCAAAGCTAAGAGAGAGATTACTGCCCTCACAGTCTGAACCAACTTTTGCTCAGTGCAAACACCAGATTAACACTGCCACTGAGCTGCTTCTAACCCCATAACTGTTGAGTGAAAACATGAGATGGGAGTAACACTCTGGGTGAAAACGGCAGAACCCAAGTTTCTAATATGCCTACAGAAAATCAAATCAGTGAACACAGAACAGATGCCTGGAATTTTCTAATTGGCAGAATACATAGTAAATGCACAAAAAGCTCTTTTGTTCTCCATTTCTGTGCCAGGGCTCAGATAAGTTGGCTCAGGTGCCATCATGTCTAGTATTAGTTTCATCTTACACGTAAAGGGGTCATCCTATCTGGAAGGATGTGAAATGCTTTATGTACTATACCAGGGGTGGGCAAACTACGGCCCGGGGACCACAAGCGGACCTTCAGACATTTTAATCCGGCCCTCGAGCTACCTCTCGGGAGCTGGATCCAGAGTTTGCCCTACTCCACATGTGCCATGGCTCCACACAGCTCCCAGAATCCAACCGCCCCCTGCTCCCTGTCCTGACTGCCCCCCGGCCTCCTTACCATGTCGCTCAGAGCAGCATGTCTGGCAGCCGTGCTGTCTAGCCGGAGCCAGGCACGCTGTGACACTGCTCGGCAGGAGTGCGCAACCCCGCCGCCCAGAGCGCTGCCCGTGCGACAGCAGGAGAGGGGCTCGGGGCTAGCCTCCCCGGTGGGAGCTCAAAGGCCGGGCCGTAGTTTGCCCACCTCTGATTTAGAAAATAGGTTGGCGAAAATACAACCTCTTCTTTTCATAAACTCAGAACATCCTTTTAAGTGCCTTTTATAAGCACATGTGTTTTGTTACCGCCTCATAGGTTAGACCTGGGTGAAGCAAGGAGTGAGAGCATGGGTATAAATCCCAGCAGGTAGGATGAGTTTTATAAACCCCTCCCCCTTACATTTTTACCATGCCTAGAATAGTTCCATGCACTGAATTTCCTACGCCAAATCCTTCAGAATTCAGACCTACAATGAAACAAATGCTGTGTTGTGCCTGATATCCCTTGAAAAATAACAAGGAATCTGGTGGCACCTTAAAGACTAACAGATTTATTTGGGCATAAGCTTTCGTGGGTAAAAACCTCACTTCTTCAGATGCATAGAGTGAAAGTTACAGATGCAGGCATTATATACTGACACATGGAGAGCAGGGAGTTATTTCGCAAGTGGAGAACCAGTGTTGACAGCGCCAATTCAATCAGGGTGGATGTAGTCCACTCCCAATAATAGATGAGGTAGTGTCAATTCCAGGAGAGGAAAAGCTGCTTCTGTAATGAGCCAGCCACTCCCAGTCCCTATTCAAGCCCAGATTCAAGAATGAGCTCTCAGAACTGGCGACTGTCACACAGTACCAACCTTCCACACAAACTTCCACGTGGCTGGACTATACAAAAATGAGACAAGCCATTTACAATGCACACTTCACTTCTCTACAGAGGAAAAAGGACAGTAAGCTATCTAAACTCCTACAGGGGGCTACAACAGTGGTATCCTCAACTCATCTAACAACATTGTCAATCTTTCCAACCGCACACTTAGCCCAGCAGAACAGTCTGTCCTATCTCGGGGACTCTCTTTCTGTCCCACCATCCCCACGAACACGATACAGTTCTGCGGTGATCTAGAAGTCTACTTTCATCATCTCCGACTCAAGGAATATTTTCAACGCACCACTGAACAGTGCACTGACCCACAGGAACCCTCCTACCAACACTACAAGAAGAAGAACTGTGCGTGGACTCCTCTTGATGGTTGAAATGACAGACTGGACCGCTACATAGAGTACTTCCGCAGACATGCACAGGCTGAAATTGTGGTCAAACAACATCACTTGTCCCATAATCTCAGCCGTACAGAACGCAATGCCATCCACAGCCTCAGAAACAACTCTGACATTATCATCAAAGGGACTGACAAAGGAGGTGCTGTAGTCATAACGAACAGGTCGGATTATGAACAGGAAGCTGCCAGGCAACTCTCCAAGACCACATTCTACAGGCCACTATCCTCTGATCCCACTGAGAAATATCAAAAGAAACTACACCAGCTGCTCAAGAAATTCCCAGCTACAGTACGGGAACAAATCTACATGGACACACCCCCAAAACCTCGACAAGGGGTATTCTATCTGCTACCCAAGATCCATAAACCCGGAAAGCCTGAACGCCCCATCATCTCAGGCATTGGCACTCTGACAGCAGGATTATCTGGCTATTTGGACTCTCTTCTCAGACCCTACACTACCAGCACTCCCAGCTATCTTCGAGACACCACCGACTTCCTGAGGAAACTACAATGCATTGGTGTTCTTCCTGAAAACACCATCCTGGCCACCATGGATGTAGAAGCACTTTACACCAATATTCCACATGAGGATGGATTACACTGGTCTACAATTTTTGAGAAGTCGTCTGCTTCAGAGATAAAATGTGCTATTTATTATGTATTTTGATGTGCTGAATTCAAATATGACAATAAAACAACTGATGGGCTACTGTTTCTAAGATATTTAAGTTTTTACATTTTATGTCTATGTACATTGTGTAGATAGTAGAGTTTTAATCATAAATTGTAAACCTAGGTCTTTTCATGTGTTTATGGTTGCTTTACATGATAATATTTCACCTGTCCTGTTTATGTAACACTTTAAAAATCAGCAAAAGGGTCATATAAATAAAATTTATTATGAAACAAAAGGTAAAAAACTATTATGTACATAGTTTAGTACTATTCAATGTCTACTCGGCACTTCTTGGCTTGTCTCTTGTATTCATTAAATGGAGCATCTCTTGTCACTGTCCAGCAATAGTCTGCAAGCATTGATGGGCTCCATTTGCCCTGATAGCATTTCTCCATTGTTGAAATGCCCTGGTGAAATCGCTTGCCGTGCTCGTCGCTCACTGTTCTGCAGGACGGTGGAAAAAAATCTAGATGAGAGTGCAAAAAATGTATCTTTAGTGACATGTTGCAACCAAGGTTTTTGTATGCCTTGAGGAGGTTTTCCACCAACAACCTGTAGTTGTCTGCCTTGTTGTTTATTTATTTATTGCCACTAACTGGAAGGCTTTCCATGCCGTCTTTTCCTTGCCACGCAGTGCATGGTCAAATGCATCATCTCGAAGAAGTTCACAAATCTCAGGACCACAAAGACACCTTCCTTTATCTTAGCTTCACTTAACCTTGGAAATTTTCCATGGAGGTACTTGAAAGCTGCTTGTGTTTTGTCAATGGCCTTGACAAAGTTCTTCATCAGACCCAGCTTGATGTGTAAGGGTGGTAACAAAATCTTCCTTGATTCAACAAGTGGTGGATGCTGAACACTTTTCCTCCCAGGCTCCAATGGCTGTCGGAGTAGCCAATCTTTCTTGATGTAGTGGGAATCTCTTGCACGACTATCCCATTCGCAGAGAAAACAGCAGTACTTTGTGTATCCAGTCTGCAGATCAAGCAAGAGAACAACAACCTTCAAATCGCCACAAAGCTGCCACTGATGTTGGTCATAGTCTATGCACCTCAAAAGTTGTTTCATGTTGTCATAGGTTTCCTTCATATGGACTGCATGACCAACTGGAATTGATGGCAAAACATTGCCATTATGCAGTAAAACAGCTTTAAGACTCGTCTTCGATGAATCAATGAACAGTCTCCACTCATCTGGATCGTGAACGATGTTGAGGGCTGCCATCACACCATTGATGTTGTTGCACTCTACAAGATCACCTTCCATGAAGAAGAATGGGACAAGATCCTTTTGATCCTTCCCTATGTCATTGGTACCTACATGTACCATGACCACCGGCTCCTCCCCAGCACTACACATAAGTCTGTCTAGATACCTCGAGAGATCCGCAACCTTCGCACCAGGCAGGCAAGTCACCATACGGTTCTCCCGGTCATCACAAACCCAGCTATCTATGTTTCTAATGATTGAATCTCCCAATACTAGTACCTGCCTTTTCCTAGCAAACCCAGTCATAGATTTATTCATAGATCCAGTCAAAGATGTATTTTAGTCATTTCTGGTTTAAATTGAGATCCCTTCCCTTTATAATTCGCTTATCCTCCGCCATTCCCAAGTCAAGGGTCGTATATACTGACCCAATAGCATATCTTGAAAACTAGAGCTGATCAACAATTTTAAGCATCATTTTCGTTCTCAGTGACCCAGAATTAGTAAAGTTTGACTTCATTTATTTCAGAAGCATTTTGGCTGTAGAGCAGTGTTACAAGCTGTCAGGAACAGTATCCCTGATGAGGCCACAGCACGCCTGGTGGCTGAGCTTTGTGACTTTGTCCTCACCCACAACCACTTCAGATTTGGGGACAACTTATACTTTCAAGTCAGTGGCACTGCTATGGGTACCCGCATGGCCCCACAGTATGCCAACATTTTTATGGCTGACTTAGAACAACGTTTCCTCAGCTCTCGTCCCCTAGTGCCCCTCCTCTACTTGCGCTACATTGATGACATCTTCATCATATGGACCCACGGAAAGGAGGCCCTTGAAGAATTCCACTTGGACTTCAAGAATTTCCACCCCACCATCAACCTCAGCCTGGACCAGTCCACACAAGAGATCCGCTTCCTGGACACTACAGTGCAAATAAGCGATGGTCACATAAACACCACCCTATACCGGAAACTTACTGACCGCTATACGTACCTACATGCCTCCAGCTTCCATCCAAGACACATCACACGATCCATTGTCTACAGCCAAGCCCTAAGAGGCAACCGAATTTGCTCCAACCCCTCAGGCAGAGAAACACCTACAAGATCTTTATCAAGCATTTGTAAAACTACAATACCCACCTGGGGAAGTGAGGAAACAGATTGACAGAGCAAGATGGGTACCCAGAAATCACCTGCTACAGGATAGGCCCAACAAGGACAATAACAGAACACCACTGGCCATCACATACAGCCCCCAGCTAAAACCTCTCCAGCGCATTATCCATGATCTACAACCTATCCTGGAAAATGATCCCTCACTCTCACAGACCTTGGGAGGCAGGCCAGTCCTCGCTTGCAGACAACCCCCCAACCTGAAGCAAATACTCACCAGCAACTACACACCACACCACAGAAACACCAACCCAGGAACCAATCCCTGTATCAAATCTCGTTGCCTACTCTGTCCCCATATCTACTCTGGCAACACCATCAGAGGACCCAAACACATCAGCCACACCATCAAGAGCTCATTCACCTGCACATCCACTGATGGCTTATATAACATTATGTGCCAGGAATGCCCTCTGCCATGTACATTGGCCAAATCGGACAGTCACACCGCAAAAGAACAAATGGACACAAATCGGACATCAGGAATGGTAACATACATAAACCAGTAAGTGAACACTTCAATCTCCCTGGTCATTCTATTACAGATTTAATACAGATTTAAAAGTCACTATCATTGAACAAAAAAACTTCAGAAACAGACTTCAAAGAGAAACAGCAGAACTAAAATTCATTTGCAAATTCAACACCATTAATCTGGGTTTGAATAGGGACTGGGAGTGGCTGGCTCATTACAGAAGCAGCTTTTCCTCTCCTGGGCTCCAGGGGGCATCGCTGGCAGATGCCGGGCTCCTTCAGGGAGAAGCAAGAGCCCATCAGGGGCATAGCTCAGAGCTGTACTGCTCAACTATGCAGAGGCGACCGCCCGACTTGGAGAGCAGGGCAAGGAGGGCTGCAAAGCAGCCACCCAGAGCCCTGGCTCCCACAGCACAGAAAGCAAGGTGCCTGAGCAGGCTGGGCGGTTCTCATCAGCTTCTGATTTGCCAACTCCTGGCAGGAGGTGATGGTTTTCAAGCTGTGGGGTGTGCCCCCATAGGGCCACAGCTTGAAAACCTGTGGGCTAAATGGAAGACAGAAATCTGGGGGGGCCTGTGACCTGCATGCCCCCCTCACAGTCCCATTTTTCTGCCCTCTTGGCTTTGTATCCTGGGTGGCTGGCCCGCTCACCCTGTCCTGGGTACGGCCCTGGCAACTGCTATCTCTCTGGCTTCTTCACATCTCACGCCGCCCCCACACCCATCCTACACATACCCGAGGCCTGGTCTACCCCTAAAACTTACATTGACCTAGCTATGTCACTCAGGGCTGTGAATAAATTTGCACTCTGAACTCCACAGTTAAATCGACCTAATCCCTTGTATAGACATGGCTAGATTTTCAATAGGAAGATTTTTCCATCAACCTAGCTTCTTCCTCTCAGAGAGGTGAATGATCCACATCAATGGAAAAACCTCTCTGTTGATACGGCAAGCACCTATGCTACACTAGCACAGCTGAAGCACCGCCACTGTAGTGTAGATATACCCTGAGTACTGATACAAAATCCTGGTGAAAAAAACTGAGTTTAGTAATGTCTTCTGGGTCCTCTTACTGGTTATTTCCATAACATCTTAACACCTCCTGTGTAAAGGATCTATGAGAATCCAGAGCATCTTCTCAGTTTTGTTTCTAGCAGTGTCTGGAAACTTGGAATCATCTCTCAGATGATTGGAATCATCTAAAACTTGGAATCATCTGTCAGTTTTAGCTTTTCACATTGCTGGGTAATGTCACTAGGGGTCATTTTGCAGAGAAGATGGCTCCTTCTTAAATTAATTACACAATGCCAAGGGAAGTGCCCTCATTCCAAAAACTTTTGCATCTATGGGCTCCTGCACTATTTAAAATATTTCTGTGAAAAGTAACTGACAGATATGACAATATCCTGGATTAACTTTATTGAATTAATTTAAACCTTACTGAATTAAGTATTAGGAGTCCATTATATTAAACATGCAAATGTTTATGCATTATTGCAGGGACTGTATGGAACTTCTTTAGGAGGAAGACATGATTAATGCATCTCTGGGAAGCATTATAAACTTCAAAGAAGTGCTTGGGACAATACGTGTTAAGTGGGTTTCCTAGAAGATACTTGGAAGACCTTTTGAAGCAATGCCTTGGGGAGAAAAACCCATTGTCTAATGATTACCTGCTCTGGGAAACTCAAGATCAAACACTGCTAAGCTATATAAAGGGTCAGCTTACCATTTCATGAGGGTTGTTCTAAGCAAAGGAGGTTATTAACTTAAATCCACAGGACAACCCCTATTAATTTCATTTGGTGACCCCTAGTTCTTGTGTTATGAGAAGGAAGAAATAACACTTGTTTATTTACTTTCTCCACACCAGTCAGGATTTTATAGATCTCAATTATATCTCCCTTTTAGTTGTCTCTTTTCCAAGCTGAAAATTCCCAGTCTTATTAATCTCTCCTCATACGGAAGCCATTCCATATTCCTAGTATTTTTTGTTGCCCTTTTCTGAACCTTTTCCAATTCCAATATATCTTTTTTGAGATGAGGCGACCACATCTGCAAGCAGTATTCAAGATGTGGGTGTACCATGGATATATATGGAGGCAATATCATATTTTCTGTCTTATCATCTCTCCCTTTCTTAACGATGCCCAACATCCTGTTCGCTTTTTTTGACTGCCGCTGCACATTGAATGGATGTTTTCAGAGAACTATCCACAATGACTCCAAGATCTCTTTCTTGAGTGGCAATAGCTAATTTAGACCCCATCATTTTATATGTATAGTTGGGGTTATGTTTTCCAATGTGCATTACTTTGCATTTATCAATATTGAATTTCATCTGCCCTTTTGTTGCTGTCACCCAGTTTTGAGAGATCCTTTTGTAGCTCTTCGCAGTCTGCCTGGGACTTAACTATCTTGAGCAATTTTGTTCCATCTGCAAATTTTGCCACCTCCCTGTTTACCCCTTTTTCCAGATCATTTATAAATTTGTTGAATAGGACTGATTCCAGTACAGACCCCTGAGGGGACACCACTATTTACCTCTCTCCATTCTAAAAACTGACCATTTATTCCTACCCTTTGTTTCCCATCTTTTAATCAGTTACCAATCCATGAGAGGACCTTCCCTCTTATTCCATGACAGCTTACTTTGCCTAAGAGCCTTTGAGGGACCTTGTTAAAGGCTCTCTGATAATCTAAGTACACTATAGCCACTGGATCCCCCTTGTCAACATGCTTGTTGACCCCCTCAAAGAATTCTAGTAGATTGGTGAGTCATGATTTCCCTTTACAAAAACCATGTTGACTCTTCCCCAACAAATTATGTTCATCTATGTGTCTGACAATTTTGTTCTTGAATATAGTTTCAACCAGTTTGCCTGATACTTCTCACACTGATATATAAGCACTTTAAAAAACTGTCACTTTTTAGCAGTTTGCTAAAATTGATGTAACTGAATGGGACTTTTTTTCATTTGACCGTTGTCTCATCAGATCCTAGCTGTATTTTATCATCTTCCATCCTCTCCTCCTTATTAGGACATAGAGAATCTCCATTAAAAGATCCTCCGCTAAGGAATGTCTCTGTCCGAACCACATGCTCCTCTGTACCTGTCGGCTTCCCCCCAGCCCTTAGTTTAAAAACTGCTCTACAACCTTTTTAATTTTAAGTGCCAGCAATCTGGTTCCATTTTAGTTTAGGTGGAGCCCATCCTTCCTGTATAGGCTCCCCCTTTCCCAAAAGTTTCCCCAGTTCCTAATGAATCTAAACCCCTCCTCCCTACACAGTGTCTCATCCACACATTCAGACCTTGCAGTTATGCCTATCTAACTGGCCCTGCTCATGGAACTGGAAGCATTTCAGAGAATTCTACCATAGAGGTCCTGAACTTCAATCTCTTGCCTAGCAGCCTAAATTTGGCCTCCAAGACCTCTCTCCTATCCCTCCCTATGTCATTGGTACCTACATGTACCACGACCACCGGCTCCTCCTCAGTGCTACACATAAGTCTATCAAGATGTCTCGAGAGATCTGCAACCTTCTCACCAGGCAGGCAAGTCACCATCCAGTTCTCCCGATCATCGCAAACCCAGCTATCTATGTTTCTAATGATCGAATTGCCTGCTAATACCTGTCTCTTCTTAGTAACTGGAGTTCCCTCCTCTGGAGAGGTATCCTCAGTGCGAGAGGATACCACAACATCATCTGGAAGGAGGGTCCCAACTATGGGATCGTTCCCCTCAGCTCCAGTTGGATGTTCTCCTTCCCTGAAACTTTCATCCTCCTTAACAGCATAGCAGCTGTCAGACTGGGGGTGGGACAGTTCTACTGTGTCCCAGAAAGTCTCATCAAAGTTTTCTCTGTACTGTTTTCATCTTAAGAATAAAATGTGCTTCCTTGGAAAGAGTTGTGTGGTAACTTGTAACTGTTGACAATTACTCCATTATTAGTCTCTAAAGAGAAAGCAAAGGGCAGATGCTGGTGCATTCACACTGTAGTCAGGGAGCTGTGCCATCTGGAAATAGTGCAATCAGAAGAGAGAGACACACATTTCCACCCAAGAGAGGCAATGGCTGGGGAACCAGAAGCCTCAAATGGGTGCCCTTGCTGGATCACAGAGGGAGGAATACAGGTGCAGTTGCCCTGAACTGAGAGAGTAACTTGTTTTTGTGACTACATGATGCTTCTCGTTGGGGATGCACACCAATATCAGGAACTCTCATTTACTAATTGTAATTATCCCCACAGGGTAAGAAGCTACAGGGGTTTAGTATTAGTCCCTTCTATTAAGGGAAGACAACCTAGGACATTCAAAATCATATATTGACCATTTTATAGCTGAAGAAACAGAAACTGATGGGTTAAATTACCTGCCCAAAGACAAACATGTTGACTTAAAACGCTGCCAAGCACAGCAAATGGTTTACTGCACAGAACGTGGTTGTCGGGTGTTGCCAGGTATTGTTAGTAACAATGAAACAAATGCCTTTTTCAGACAGGAAGTTAAGCATTATCTTTCTGCTCACTCCAATTTATCCAGAAAGGGCTCTCCCTTTCCTTAAGCATTTTGCATATGGCATGTATCAGATGTGTGTGTTTGATATACCTATTACTGTAGCCACACCTAATCCCTATATTCCATGTAGTTTGAAGTGCTGCCTCTGGAAAGCTCAGATCAAGAGAGATCATCACCCCATCATCAACTCAGCATTCTCTGTGCTGTAACATCATCAGCTGGAGGAGGGAAAAGAGTGAAGGGACTTGGGAGGGTACCCTACATTTGGCGCTTTGATGCTTGCAAGATCAAATTATATTCTCAAAAGATGGGAACTCAAAAGATGGGTGACACATTATTGACATTAGAGAACAGAGGTCAGTACCAAAAATGAATTTCCGCTAGGGCTGTCGATTCATCGCAGTTAACTCACGCGATTAATTCTTTTAATCGCAGTTAATTTTTTTGAGTTAATCGCACTATTAAACAACAGAATACCAATTGAAATGTATTAAATAAATATTTTTGGATGTTTTTCTACATTTTTGGATGTTTTTCTACATTTTCAAATGTATTGATTTCTATAACAACACAGAATACAAGGTGTACAATGCCCACTTTATGTTATTTTTATTACAAATATTTGCACTGTAAAATGATAAACAAATAGTATTTTTAATTCACCTAATACAAGTACAGTAGTGCAACGTCTATTGTGAAAGTGTAACTTACAAATGTAGATTTTTTTTGTTACATAACTGCACTCAAAGACAAAACAGTGTAAAACTTTAGCGCTTACAAGTCTGCTCAGTCCTACTTCTTGTTCAGCCAATTGCTAAGACAAACAAGTTGGTTTACATTTACGGGAGATACTGCTGACTGCTTCTTATTTACAATGTCACCTGAAAGTGAGAACAGGCGTTCGCATGGCACTTTTGTAGCTGGCATTGCAAAGTATTTACATGCCAGATACGCTAAACATTCATATGCCCCTTTATGCTTCGGCCACCATGCCAAAGGACATGCTTCCATGCTCATGACGCTCGTTAAAAAAAATAATGCGTTAATTAAATTTGTGACTGAACTCCTTGGGGGAGAATTGTATGACCTTGCTCCGTTTTACTCACATTCTGCCATATATTTCATGTTATAGCAGTCTCGGATGATGACCCAGCACATGTTCGTTTTAAGAACACTTTCACAGCAGATTTGACAAATGCAAAGAAGGTACCAATGTGAGATTTCTAAGGATAGATACAGCACTCGACCCAAGGTTTAAGAATCTGAAGAGCGTTCCAAAATCTCAGAGTGACAAGGTGTGGAGCATGCTTTCAGAAGTCTTAAAAGACCAACACTCTATGCGGAAACTACAGAACCCAAACACCAAAAAAGAAAATCAACCTTCTGCTGGTGGCATCTGACTCAGATGATGAAAATGAACATGCATCAGTCCACTTTGCTTTGGATCGTTATCGAGCAGAACCCGTCATCAGCATGGACGCATGTATTCTGGAATGGTGGTTGAAGCATGAAGGGACATATGAATCTTTAGCGCATCTGGCATGTAAATATCTTGTGATGCCGGCTACAACAGTACCATGCGAAAGCCTGTTCTCACTTTCAGGTGACATTGTAAACAAGACATGGGCAGCATTATCTCCTGCAAATTGTAACCAAACTTGTTTGTCTGAGCGATTGGCTAAAGTAGGACTGAGTGGACTTGTAGGTTCTAAAGTTTTACATTGTTTTATTTTTGAATGCAGTTATTTTTTGTACATAATTCTACATTTGTAAGTTCAACTTTCATTATAAAGAGATTGCAATACAGTACATATATTAGGTGAATTGAAATATACTATTTCTTTTGTTTTTTACAGTGCAAATATTTGTAATAACAAATAAATATAAAGTGAGCACTGTACACTTTGTATTCTGTGTTGTAACTGAAATCAATGTATTTGAAAATGTAGAAAACATCCAAAAATATTTAAATAAATGGTATTCTATTATTGTTTAATCGTGCAATTAATTTTTTTAATGCTTGACAGCCCTAATTTCTGCACATTATAAATTACACAACTAATCATGAACAGGTGGATGTGGGACAGATTTACAGTGTCTCTAATGTGTACAAGCATACAAACTATTTGGTACAATACTGCCTCCTGAAGGCTCATAGGAACTAGTACTGCCTGATAAAAACAAGTCTAACACAAAGCATGCTTTTTCAATATTATCTTTGGTGAATAAGGGAATGTCTATACTGCAATGTAAGGCCAGGGTTTAAACTTGGGCTCAAGCCTAATCCCCCACTTCCGTCTACACACAAATATCACTAACCCAGGGATCAGACCCAGGGTCCCAAGACCCCAGGAGGATGGAAGTTCCAAGCCTGAGTCAAGATGGGACCAAGAGTGCAAGCCCTATTACTTTGCAGTATAGATGCAGCCCTGATGGAGTTGTGCTCTGGGAGTCCACCTAAAGTATTCCACAATCCCAAGAGCCCCCTTTCTTTGTCCTCTGGACAGTCAAGTTTGGTGGATATCAAGTTTTCTCACACTGCACCATGAACAAAGGGCTAGAGCAGCCGTCTTTTGGGAGAGCGCTAGGAAGTCCGGGATATGGGTGGTTGGACTCGGGCTCACACAATGCAGTATAGATGTTGGAGTCAGGGTTCAACAATTCCTAATCCAAGGTTACAAATGAGTGTAAATGCTCAAGTCCTAGGCTAACAAACCCATGGTCTGCTAACTCAAGTTCTACTTACCCTGGGCTCACACTGCAGCATGAACATACCCCCAGTGTATAAAGAAGATCACTGGAAAGAGAGAGAAGCTTCTTCTAAACAGATTATTCAGAAAGACTTTCACACCTCTTCCCTCCCTCTCTGAGCAAACGGGGCCAATTCATTTGTTAGGTTGCTGGCAGGGTTCATGCTCACACACAGGGGTGAGAAGCTGATGAAAGCCAATGGGCCTACAGAAACTATGAGCCAGATCCTCAGCTGGGGGAAGTTGGTGCAATTCCATTGAGATTAATGGATCCAGAGACGGAAGTGGCCTTCTGCTTTTCACTTGTTCATTTCAGTGTTCTGGCTCTGGATTAACTCTCTCTATTCATCATTGTTCTCCCTACTTTAAAATGGCAGATGCAAATACCTTGACTGAAAGACCAAGTAGTTTCCCTTCAACTTCCATAAGTGCCTCCGTATCCTCTGCTGAAATGTTGTTGTGTACCTTCCTACAGCAAATACTCCTCAGTAAATCATCACGCATAGCCCTATTTCTCCAGTGCCAGTGAGGTGATGGAAATTCTTTTTTTCTATCTAGAACACCAAATGTCACAAAACACTGTGCAAAGGTGGGGAACAATAGGCTCCTCAGCATCAAGACCAATATAAAATACAACCTCTGAAGGCCCTAGTAATCACAGTAGGGTTTATAATTCTATATGCAAATTTAGCAGGGTGCTTTCACTTGAAGTATTTAAAAAAAAAATCACAGTAGGTTTTAACAATCATTACTGAACATTAATGATGGTTAAGTATCTCCAGAGATAAAATAGAAGCACTATAACTTCCCAGGCAATAGATGGTTCTAATAAACTAAGATACTAACTACTGATTAACTTTTCAGCATCAAGAAACTCACAAATTACCCTTTGAAGGAACAGAACAGACATTTTAAAATGAACTTCTCTGTAAAAGCTGAGTAACTGCATTAAAAACTAAAAGGATCCTTTTGAAGAATATGGAGCCATTAGATTAAATCACCTCACTTCCCCACACCCTCCAGCCTAGCTATAATATCACTCAAACTGAGGCAACAAGAATGGTGGATGATAAAATGGTGGTGGAAACCAAAAGACTGAAGGCTACATTCTTCCTCCAGAGATATATGTGCAAGTCTCCCCCAACTGATCTAATTATGTACCATAGTATATATCAGCCATAGTGTCTATTCTCACGTGTGCTAAGATGTACTTAATTATACGCTAGTGGTCTTAGAACCATGAAGTGATGGAAACATGCAGTGACTTATTTAAAAAAAAAAAATGTTTAGGAAGAGGCACACTAAATATTAAAACAAACCCTTTACCCTAATATTCCATTACCTCTTGTAGCAGAAAGAGAGAGCCTGAGACATCAGGCCTGGTAAAAGGGGACTGGCGTAAGGCCTAACACCTGAACTAAAGTCAGCCCAGGCTGAGACAAATCAAAGGTAGCAAGAGTCAAGCTCTGAGCAAAAAGTCAGGCCCTATTACAAAGCAGATGCCTGCTTGCAAGTTTGCTATCTCATACATGAACTGGACAAGAACAGGGCTGGCACTGCAAAAACAAGCACTCCTAGGCACTAAGTATTCAGGTAAACACATTCCAAAAGGCAACAGAGGGTCCTGTGGCACCTTTAAGAATAACAGAAGTATTGGGAGCATAAGCTTTCGTGGGTAAGAACCTCACGACTTGCATCTGAAGAAGTGAGGTTCTTACCCACGAAAGCTTATGCTCCCAATACTTCTGTTAGTCTTAAAGGTGCCACAGGACCCGCTGTTGCTTTTTACAGATTCAGACTAACATGGCTACCCCTCTGATACATTCCAAAAGAGTGGCACCAGAACACCCTGATACAATGTTATGGTGTAAACACACTCCCCAAAGATGATACACGGACACACTGACCCCTCTTAAAGATAAGGTCAGGGTGACAGGGTGATGGAGAGAGATGTTTTGATTGAACCAATAGGTATAAGGTAAAGGGTGGTAACTAACGATGTCGGCAGGGCAATACATAATTGTTTGCATCACTGTATAAAAGAGGGGCCACAGACTGGGTGCCTTTGTCTGACCGGAGAGGGGAAGGGGGCGAGGGGGGAGAGAGAGACAAAGTTCCACAGTTCACTGAGCCAAGCCCATTGTAATGAGCAGGTATAGGATGCGAGGACCATACTTTGTTGGCAATAAACTTGGCAGAGCACCTTTGCCACTGAACCAAGTCTGTGGTTTTCTTGGACCATTCGATATCTGTTGTGTCAGCTATCTGAGCAGAGCTGGGAGAGCACACAGAGAATACACACACACAGCCAACAAGTCACCTCTAAACCTCCTGGGCTGCTACCCACAGCTAGAGCCACTTTCTCTATTATCCATATATACTGAGGGCTGTTGCTTCTCCATTAAAAGCTTTTTGAAAAGATTTTTTGCACTGGTGCACATCAAGGGTAGAAGACACCTGTGCATTTGGGAGATTTTGCAGTGCTTGATCACGGCTGGAACAGCATTTTCTGCTAGCATCTTGTGTATATAATGGTAAATAAGAGTACAAAATGAATAATATACTAACAGTTCTTTTGGTGCCAGCATCCTCTGCCCCTTGTGTACATTCAGGAACTGGAAAGCACAGACGACAGGCTTAGTATGACCTCTCACATCTAGTTCTCCTGAAGAATTCTAAAATGTATATTAACAAGAAACCATGACAACAACATTTAGGTCAGTCTCCTGTATCATCTTTCTGTAGCTCCTGTACTACATGTTTCTTTGTGTGCGTTAAAAATATGTTTCCTTGAAATGCTAACTGTCTTAAAATAATCCCTACACAAGATTTTTTTTAAAGCTATAATGTTGTCATTTTAAGTTTCTGCCCTACAGTCACCTGCTAGGTGAGGGCTGCTACTCACATCATACACACCACTCACAATTGTCATTTTGAATTTATTCCTCTTACAAACTTAACCCCTTTCATAGGGCTCCCCTTCGTGCTGGAAATGCCAGACCACCACTACATTCACAGAACTATTGGCAGATTCTGCTGCAGCAAAGACTCATTGCTGACATCCAAAAAAAACAGAGGAAGTTACTGACACAAATTCTGGAAGTTGCAAGGTACTAGAACAGCTCCCACACGGGCCAGACCAATGCTCAAGTCAGTTATCAGGAAGTTTCTATTTTTATTTCTGCAGAAAGATTCAGAGAATTTAGATAAGCAACACATTCGGCAGACCCCTATTTAGGTACAAGCCAGGTACTGTATCTGTGTACAAGATGTGGGACTGGAATCTGCCTTCACAATGCTATAATCTCAAGAATAATATTGCCACACAAACCAATGTGCACAGCCGTAAGAATCAGTCATTGGTTATAGTGTAATCACCAATACTAACAGAAGAGGGCATGCTAATGCCATGAGGATTCTGTGCATCGCAACAGGCAAGATACATTTTGGCATGGGAAGCATAAAGTATAGTCTGTCCAGTTAAACCTGTAGAAGCAAAGCTCATGTCAGAAGCGAGTGAAAAACAGCAGAATAGTTAGTGTAACCTAGCCTTGAGATAACGATGTTTTTAAGAAAAGAAAGTAAAAAAATACTGGACTAAATAGCAAATAGTCTAAATAAAATGTAAATGTTTTTAATTTCACGCACGTCACAAAGAGGTATAAATGCTTGTGTAATTTTGCTTGTACTTTGGAGAAACGGAGGCAGAGATGCTCTCTACAAGAAAACTTCAAAATAGCAAATAATTACATATTAAAAAAACAGCTTTACTTACCTCCAAGCTTCATTTCATAGATATAATCAGTTCCTGAAGGGGTGAGGGGCGATATCAAACACTACTCAAGTCAAAGCATTTTTCTGTATTCTCTGCAACTGTTTTAGATGCTTGTGGTAAAGAATGTATAAGGATTTAAAAATTAACAAGTTACATTTTGGAAAGGGAAGGAGCCAAAAGTCCAAGTTTTGTTCACACCATATTATCAGAAAAACTTGGGTTTGAACACTATTTGGATTTGTGCTCCCCAGACACATAGAAACTGAATACTGTGTAGGTTAAAAAAAAAAACCTTTCAGTTTCTAAAAACACAATACTACCTCTACAACTAGGGCGACCAGACAGCAAATGTGAAAAATCGGGATTGTCCCTATAAAATCGGGACATCTGGTCACCCTATCCACAACTCACAAAGCTCCCCCTTCTGGCTAATTAATGGAATTGCTTTGACTCTAAAGAAAACCTAAGCTTCTAATTTCCCAAAAGGATGTGTGTGTTCTGCCACTGAACACAAGGAAAAATTCTACTCCTATACAGCGGTGAATTAAAGAAAGATTTAAAGGGAAAAAAATGATGACGTGGGATATAACACTATATCTTATATTGTGACATATACAACATCTATATTAGGTTTTTCATGGTGCCCATCATCTTCTTATCAGACTGATACCACATTGACAATGAGTCTCATAACAAAGCAAGATGATTGTAATCAGTACAGTGCATTATCAGGGACAGCTTATGAGACAATCTTTTTTACACTGACAACTATATGGTGCTTTGTCTAGAATATATTAAATTGTAAAATCCATTCTGAAATTTATAGTGTTCTCAGAACACAGAGCTAGTTAAGTAGTCCCCAAACTATGGTTTCCAAATAATTTTTCAGATTAATATCAGAGGGGTAGCCGTGTTTGTTGCTTTTTACAGATCCAGACTAAGAGTCCTGTGGCACCTTATAGACTAACAGATGTTAGAGGATTGGGCAGAAAAAAACCTGATGAGGTTCAACAAGGACAAGTGCAGAGTCCTGCACTTAGGACGGAAGAATCCCATGCACTGCTACAGACTAGGGACCGAATGGCTAGGTAGCAGTTCTGCTGAAAAGGACCTAGGGGTCACAGTGGACGAGAAGCTGGATATGAGTCAACAGTGTGCTCTTGTTGCCAAGAAGGCTAACGGCATTTTGGGCTGTATAAGTAGGGGCATTGCCAGCAGATCGAGGAACGTGATCGTTCCCCTTTATTCGACATTGGTGAGGCCTCATCTGGAATACTGTGTCCAGTTTTGGGCCCCACACTACAAGAAGGATGTGGAAAAATTGGAAAGAGTCCAGCGGAGGGCAACAAAAATGATTAGGGGTCTGGAGCACATGACTTATGAGGAGAGGCTGAGAGAACTGGGATTGTTTAGTCTCCAGAAGAGAAGAATGAGGGGGGATTTGATAGCAGCCTTCAACTACCTGAAGGGGGGTTCCAAAGAGGATGGAGCTCGGCTGTTCTCAGTGGTGGCAGATGACAGAACAAGGAGCAATGGTCTCAAGTTGCAGTGGGGGAGGTCCAGGTTGGATATCAGGAAAAACTATTTCACTAGGAGGGTGGTGAAACTCTGGAATGCGTTACCTAGGGAGGTGGTGGAGTCTCCTTCCTTGGAGGTTTTTAAGGCCCGGCTTGACAAAGCCCTGGCTCGGATGATTTAGCTGGGAATTGGTCCTGCTTTGAGCAGGGGGTTGGACTAGATGACCTCTTGAGGTCCCTTCCAACTCTGATATTCTATGATTCTATGATTCTATGTATTGGAGCATAAGCTTTCGTGGGTGAATACCCACTTTGTCAGATGCATGTTCCAATACATCTGTTAGTCTATAAGGTGCCACAGGACTCTTTGTTGCTCTTTCAGATTAGTATCCCTCATAAGCAATCAGAAGTAGTTGAGAAAGTACGCCAATTTCACCTAGCAGTCCTCCAGTTCCCAACAAAACACAGACTGATATTACTTAGACCAACATTTTTGGGGAACATTTTTATTAGAAAGATAAATGAAAGACAGTAAAACAAAAAGAACAAAACCTCGCTGACCTGGTGGGAGTCTCACTTCATCCTTGGCCTGGAGAATCGCTGTCAGAAAGATGGGGTAGTGAGAAAATTCACTTGTGTTTGCGCCCTTCAAATAAACAACAAAGGCTCCTCTGTGCTTCCTCCATACAGGAGGAAAAAAAGACCCAAGAGCCCCAGCCACTGCAAAGAACAAAATCCCTTTCCTTCAGTGTAGATTTCACCCAGCATTTCAAGGAAACTCCAGAGAGGAAATACACAAAGTACAGCTCAGCCCAGAGAGAGACAGAGCACAGCATATCAAATACACTTAAGTAAGTAGCCTATTCTCAGTAGTAAAGTAATTACAGATAATTAGTGTTTATTTTATGCCATGACCTATGTTAACGAGGCTAAGACTGCTGCTTTTGCTAGACCACTGAAAACAGCTAGCTTTAGCACTCCAATTTGCCGTATCAGAAGTGAGCAAAACTTGGTCAATATATTTAGACATGCACAGACTCTCACTTTTAAGGGGACACTAGACATTGGCCCCTAATGAATTAATATCCACTAATTTTAAGAAGTGTAACATGACACAGAATTTTCTGTATATGAAATTAAAGTACCTGGTTTCATAAAGACTTTACACTTTAAGTTCCATTTTTATTAGACTGTATATTTTTAATTGACATTTTGAATATAGTCATAATGGTAAAACATACTTTTATGGTGGGGGGGGAGGAAGGATTTGTTTGCAACTTAACAATAGGATGTTTCATCAGTAACAGAGACAAAAACATAATGAATAGCCCCAACCTGTCACTGTGGTGCCTGTTTTTATTTTTATAGAGGTATATAAAATCATGAGTGATGTGGAGAAAGTGGATAAGGAAAAGTTATTTATTTATTCCCATAATACAAGAACTAGAGGTCACCAAATGAAATTAATAGGCAGCAGGTTTAAAACAAATACAAGGAAGTTCTTCTTCATGCAGCGCACAGTCAACTTGTGGAACTCCTTGCTTGAGGAGGTTGTGAAGGCTAGGACTATAACAGCATTTAAAAGAGAACTGGATAAATTCATAGTGGTTAAGTCCATTAACGGCTATTAGCCAGGATGGGTAAGGAATGGTGTCCCTACCCTCTGTTTGTCAGAGGATGGAGATGGATGGCAGGAGAGAGATCACTTGATCATTACCTGTTAGGTCTACTCCCTCTGGGGGACCTGGCATTGGCCACGGTCGGTAGACAGGATACTGGGCTAGATGGACCTTCGGTCTGACCTGGTACAGCCATTCTTATGTTCTTATGTCAGACCTGTACAATGATAATCATGCCTTTGGGGGGGAATGTTCTACTCAAGAGAAAGGTATGGAGACTTTGTCAGGAATAAAGAACAAAACTTTGGACAAGCTTCTAGATTAAAAATAACTGAAAGTCAGATTTTGTTTCTTTTTATATTCTAAAACAGACATGAATATTACTAAGGCCTTGGACAGCCAATAAATTTGTTTCAACTCCAAACACATGGGGGAAGAGCCCCATTACTTGACAAGCCAAATAGAAATGGCAGGAGTTGTGCAAAGAAATAAAATGTTTTGGATGATCAAATAAAAACAATAATAAACTGGAGAAAATGGAGAAGAAATAAGGACATGAAGTGGGGTACGTACAGAGGAATGACCAAATACAGAATGGAGGAATAACTGCAAGGCAGAAATGTCTAGAGATTACTGTGGTGCTAAACCAAGGTATTTCTGCAGGTAAATACTTCCATAGTCAGATTCAGCAGCCACAGCGACTGCTTCGCCTCAGCAAAACTGACAAATATTCAAGACCTAGAACAGACACAAACAACAAAGAAAGACGCCTGAGGCTACGTCTATACTACCCGCCTGAATCGGCGGGTAGAAATCGACCTCTCGGGGATCGATTTATCGCGTCCCGTTGGGACGCGACAATCGATCCCCGAATCGGCGCTCTAACTCCACCAGCGGAGGTGGTAGTAAGCGCCGCCGACAAAAAGCCCCAGAAGTCGATTTTGCCGCCGTCCTCACAACGGGGTAAGTCGGCTGCAATACGTCGAATTCAGCTACGCTATTCACGTAGCTGAATCTGCGTATCTTAAATCGACTCCCCCCGGTAGTGTAGATGTACCCTTAGGCTGCTCTTGGACATCACATCAGTTTCATAGATACAAATATGTTTTATAAGCGGACACTCAAAACTGTCATTGTCCAGCTAGACAAATATGCACAAAGCAGAGTTTGGCAATACTCTCAAAATTTTCTAACGCCAATCTAATCTGAAACAATTTCTACCAGACCAGCAATTTAGGCCTAAGAAAGATTCCTGTGTAGGAGAGTGAGAAAAATACACGGCCAGCAGCAAAACATAACGCAGAGGGTGAAAAAAAATTCAACTGTGGATTTTCATTATCTCAATTACTGTGTTGCATGATGGCAGCTTTTTTAAAAGCCATAGAAATTTCCCTACTGAGACCTCTTCATCAGACCTCCATCCAGTATAATCATGACTTAAAACAGCCACTGTGTTTACTTTGTTGACCGAGCTGTCTATTCAGCAAATAGAATTGCTCTGTGAGTGTATTTATTTCATATTCTTTTAGCCAATGCACACTATGTCAAGTGAACACTGAAAATCTTAAATCCTTGCATACAGAAACAGAGAAACAATTGCCATACAGACTCAGACCCGTTATTTATTTATTCCAATACAGTTTCCAACAGAGGCCAGCACCAGATACTTTAGAGGAAGGTGTAAGAAACGCGGCAGTAGGTAGATACGGAACAATGTGCCTCCCCACATTAGGTCTCATTCTGGTCTCTAATAGTTAGAGGGTGGCTTAGGCACTGAAGAGTGAGGTTATATCTGCCTATAGAAGAAAAATACTTCTGATTGAGCTATACACTCTCCAGTATAAACTACAGTTCGGAATGAACAGCTAGGAATGTCTTTAAATTTGGTTTGTATCTTGAGTTGATTGAGATTGTTTACAGGAATACAGCACAATTAACATGCTGCCAAGGTAGGGCCACAGAAGAATGAGGCCTTTTTCGTATTAGGCTTTATTTATTTATAGAGTGATAGTCATATCCTAGTATCAGAGGGTAGCCGTGTTAGTCTGAAACTGTAAAAAGCAACAGAGGGTCCTGTGGCACCTTTAAGACTAACGGAAGTATTGGGAGCATAAGCTTTCGTGGGTAAGAACCTCACTTACCCACGAAAGCTTATGCTCCCAATACTTCTGTTAGTCTTAAAGGTGCCACAGGACCCTCAGTCATATCCTAGAAACAGTACTGCCAACTCTAAAGGTTCAACAATCATGAGTGAAGCCCAGAGAAATAATTAAATTAATCCAAAAATCAGGAGATTTTTAAAGAATATGCTATACTGTGTTTTTTGGTCTGTTTTGATTTTTTAATTCTCCTACCCATCCCCAGTATGTGTGAGAGACAATTAACATTGACCAACCTCCCAAATTTATTGGTAAGCTGATTTTGGCCCCTGCTGCAGGAGCTCTCACCCCCATATATGTCCAGCCCCTGCCCAGCAATGAATTCTGTCCCCCCAACCTCCAAAATCAATCCTGTCCCCCCCACCCAGCCCCTCATCAGTTCTAGTCCCAGAGCCTCATATCTGCTCCTCTTGGGGTTCTTCATGAGCCTCTCCCAACCTGGCCAGAAGCTGCAGCAGTGTCCCGTTCTTCCCCTTCCAGCCTTAAGGGAAGGGGGGACAGCACCAGAGGTTCTTCACTTCCCTCTGCCCCTTTGCATGTTGAGAGTGGGCTGGGGGTAGCACAGAGGAGCTCTCCCTGATCAAAGGGGGAGGGGGAATAGAGCCACTCTGAGCTGCTGGGATCTTTCTGCTCCCTCTTCCCCTTCTGTGAGAAGGGTGTTGGGCTGCAGAGGGGATGGGGAGATAGCTCTGCCTGCTTCTTGGCTGCTCTACACCAGGAGGTGGGAAAGTGTCACAAACAGCCAATCAGAGGGGATTTTCCTTCTAGGGCTGAAATTTGCTAGAAGGCTGGAGCTTATCATTGCAAAATTGGCTCCAGCCCTGGCCAAAATTCCATCACTCATGAAAAAAATCACGAGAATTGACAACACCCACAGAAGCAAATTTAATCCACTGTAAAAGTGAGTGCTTTGTCAAAAGGAAAGTTAAACCAAATATAGTTCCAAACTAGACCACTGGGGGATGCTGCTCATAGTGGCTACCACTCTGGGAAGAATAAGAGTAAGAGGGGATACAGGAAAAGGACCAGCTTTGTGTAGGAAAGCCTGGAGAAGTTACTTAGACTGTTTCATTTCTTATCTCAACAAAGATCTGTTGGGCTTTCCAAGCAAGTATACATTTTATAATATAAACAACAATATGGTTCTTTGCAAATTTATCCAAAATGGAAGGAACAAACAACAACATAGTAATAGTACCAACATCTAGCTCTTATATAGTTTTTTTCACATGCAGATCTCAAATCACTTTACAAAGGAGGTAAATGCCATTTTCCACCTGCAAAAAGGGGATAAGTGGAGGCACAGAAAATAGAAGTGGCTTGCCCACGGTCACAGAGTGGCAGAGCTGGAATTAGAACAGAAGTCTCCCAAGGTCCAGTCTAATGCCAGATCTACTGTGACACATTGCCTCCTGTGACAGCCTACATTTTTTATTTTTGTTTAACTATGCAATTTTAACATTGCATTAATAGAGGTTTCTTTGCATTTAATAGACTCTGATTTGATAACACAGAAAGATGCCTTCATGTAACAGAGCTAACTTTTTAGCTAGTGAATTTTCTATTCCATTTTATTTTCCCTTTGATGCATAGGTCTATTCCTTTACCAGAGACTCATTTCAAAGGTCTCCCTGTATTTCTGTCTGTGATTGGCATGTGAAAAATATTCTTTTATGAGGTCCTTCCATAACTATTCATTTAAGTGGGCTCCACTGTAAATCGTTACCAGATTTCTCAGTAACAAAAAACAAAACTATCCAAAAATGTACTGGCTTTTATACTCCATGCCTCCCAGCATTTATACAATTGAACAAACTGGAAACTTGGAGATCACTTACAACTTTATTTTACATAGCGCCTGAAACTGTCCAAAATGTTTTACAGTATTCATTAATACAAGACAGAAGTTAGTGATGGAAGAGACCAAAGAATTTCTAGTCCATCTCCCTGTCAAAGCAGGATTCTCCTTACTAATGCAAGATGTGGTACATGGTATAAATTACAGAACCCAGGGGTGTAAATAATATGGTGAATACATTAAACCTTCAGTAAAAATAATAGAGCAAGAGGCAGGGGAGAAAAGGTGTTTTGAGATAAGATCTAGAACAGAGGTGGGCAAACTATGGCCCGGGGGCCACATTCAGCCTGCGGGGCCGTCCTCCCCTGCCCCTGAGATCCCGGCCGGCCCCGGCCCCTCCCCTGCAGTCCCCCGTCCCCCACAGCCTCAGCTCACCGTGCTGGCTCAGGGACAGATTTAACAGTGAACACAGGGTGCCCTGTCACGGGGCACCCCCAACAGGGGGCCCCAGGGCCGGGCACGTGGGCAACTCAGCACCAGCGCACCCCCACGGGGGGGAGGGGTTGCACTGTGGGGGCAGGGGAGCAGGTGGGCGGTGCAGGTGGCGGGAGAACAGGGAACACGGCCAGAGAACTCAGGAGGAGAACCGGGCAGCCACGCAGCTGGTTGGAGAGAAGCAGCACTTTGAAGGGGAAACCACCACTTCTCTCCGGCTGCCCCTGCTCCTCCTGAGTCCTCCGCTCATGTTTGCAGGGCCACATTCCAAAAGGGGATGGGGGAGGTCCAGGGGGACGGTTAGGGGCAGTGAGTCCCAGGAGGGGGCAGGGAGGAGGGTTGGATGGGGGGTTAGGGACTTGGGGGGCTGTTAGGGAGGGGGCAGTCAGGTGACAAGGAGCAGGGGGACTTGAATAGGGGGTGGGGTCCCAGGGGGGCGGTTAGGGGCAGGGATCCCAGGAGGGGGTGGTCAGGGGACAAGGAGCAGGGGTGGTTGGATGGGTCTGAGGTTCTGAAGGGGGCAGTCAGGGGGCAGGAAGTGGGAGGGGGCAGATAAGGGGCAGGGTGCAGGCTGTTTGAGGAGGCACAGCCTTCTCTACCCAGCCCTCCATACCGTTTGGAACCCCGATGGGGCCCCCAGGCCAAAAAGTTTGCCCACCCGATCTAGAATGAGATGGAAAATTAACAAAGTGGAGAGATTCAGGCAAGCTATTCCAGGCAGCAGGACCCACAGGTTGGAAGGCTCTCATAACTATAGTCATAGAATTATAGAAGATTAGGGTTGGAAGAGACCTCAGGAAGTCATCTAGTCCAACCCCCACAGAATCAATTAAATATGCACAGATTCACATCCAAACATTGTAATAAAATAAAAATAATGCTGTCTCCTCCTTCGGCCCACCCATCCAGGGTTTAGTGAGTCCTGGGACTTGCTGTGAAAAGTGATATTTGTATATTTGTTAATATTACAGCACACTTAATTGCTACCTGGGAGGCTATGAAAAGTGGTAAATGATATTAACATACAAAAAAGTATCATTTTTCACAGATAGCTAGTAAGTCTGCTGTGAAACGTGATACTTGCATGTTTGTTAATATCACTTTTCTCAGCAAGCCCCAGGACCCATTAAGCACTGGATGCGGGGGGGACGGGGACGGGGGACGGACGACGAACGACGGGACGACACTGAAGGGAGAGGCAGCAGGGCCAGGGGTGACGGTGGGATGGATGCGAGGCCAGGAAGACAGCAGGGGCCAGGACAATGGGGGCGGGTGATGAGCCCCACTGTCACGGGGCCAGAGCCAAGGCCTGGTGTCTGCTGCCATGCGACCAGGGCCGGGGCTCAGTGCCAGCAGCCAGAACCTGGAGCTGGGGACAGGAACTGCGTGGCTGGAGCCAGGGATAGCCCGCTGCCACACAGCCGGAGCTGTGGGCACCCAGGGCTAGTGCCTGCCGCTACACAGCCAGAGCCAGTGCCAGAGCCCAGGAGTGCGTGGCTGTAGCCAGCACCCACCGCTGCATGGCTGGAGCCAGCACTCACTGCTGCAGGGCCAGGGGTCGGCCATGTCAGTCAGCTCCTGCCACTGCGTGGCCGGAGCCTGGGACAGAGCTGTGGGCAGGCACCTGCTGCCATGCAGCTGGGGCAGGGGATCAGCACCATGGGCTAGGGTCGCGTTGCTGGAGCCTGGGGCCAGCACCCGCCACCGCACGGCCAGAACTGGAGACTAGAGGCCAACTGAAGCTCCACAGCCGGAGCCGGGGGTCAGAACCTGCTGCCCTGTGGCCAAAGCCAGTGGTTGGTGCCTGTTTGGAGTCTGTTGCCCCGCAGCTGGGGGTCGGTGCCTGTGGCCAGCGCCTGCCACTGTGCAGCTGGAGCCCAGGACTGCAGCCGGGAGCCAGCGCCTGCTGCCACAGAGCTGGAGCCAGAGGCTGAAGCCCAACAGCCAGAGCCGCATGGCCACAGCCAGGAGCGGGAGGAAGAGAGTCAATACCCGCTGCCCCGTGGTTGGAGCCCAGGGCCGCAAGGCCAGGCTCCTGAAGTCCCGCCACTGGAGCCTCCCATCCAAACCCCCTCCCCACAACATGGGTCAAGAACTCACCTGGCTCCTGCAGCATTGCGCCCCACCTCTCTCCAGAGGCAGTGCAGGGCAGCACATCCAGGAGCAACAAGGAGGGATGGGGAGGGGCCGATGTATGCCCCACCCATCGCCACCCAGGAGGCTGTCGTGGCTGCACGAAAAGACCCTAGTGGCCGCATGCGGCCATGGTGGCCACATTTGAGAAACGTTGATCTAGACCATCATCATCATTTCTACTGAAAGTGTTCTCTCCTTTTGGCATCATGAGTGGGCAGATCTTAGGAGAATATCTCCGCTAATGTTTTACCAAAGCTGCCTCTCAGTCTGGCTGTACTAGAAATCTTTCCTCCATGGAGAGGGAGTGCACTGGCCCTGCTGAGGCTTCAGGCATTTGCCCTACAAGGGGTTCAGAGAGGAGGTGAATTAATAACCAAAGTAAAAGGCCAATTTGAGTTGCCCAAGGCAGAAAACGAGATTATCTTGTCTTAGACACAAGCCTTCAATTTTCAACAGCTGGGGATCCATTCCCAATTGTGGCAAGCAGGTGAGGGGAAGAGGTCCCACAAGAAAGGCAAGCTAACCCACCCCTCAAAATGATGTTATAGTGTGCACATTGACTGAAGACTGATGCATGAATGACATTACTACTGCAAGCTGCATCTATGAGAACTGACCTGCTGAGCCCAATTCCCCCATGCCCAAGTCACCTAGAAGTTGCAGCCCCTGCCATTCCTCAAGACCTAGGACAAGCAGATGAGTGCATCAGATAGGTTTAGAAGCAGCAGAAGCTTCACAGCCACTAATCCAGGACCACTTGCAGAAGGCCCATCCTTACCTCTAAGAGCAACATCCTGCTTTCTGCCTGGTGTGAACTCTCATCCCTGAGGTGCAGAAAAGGCAAAGCTCTCTTCAGAGAGGAGCTTTGGTTCCCCTTTTTAGGTATATGTCATGTTTATTTCAAACTGAGCCTACAGCATGGAGATCAGCTCCTGCAAAGGCTCAGAAAACTCAGTTCTGAACCATCACATGGACAGGATTAACTGAAGAAAGGTAATTCAATAGGCGAAATTTCCAGCTTCAGAAAGAATATTTTTGAATGGAAAGGCATTGAAATTGAGTGCTTCAAAGATATCAGGGACAGGAATCTTCCTGTGCAGCTGTGAAGGCAGAACTGGCCACTTGGTGCAGCTTAGCATTCAGCCAAGTCAGCATCAGCCCCCAATCTCCCTGGAGACTGGAAACCCAACTTGAAGATTCCTGGACCTGAATATGAAGAAAAGCAGCAAAAATATCACACCACACATTGTGAAAACAACAGAAGGAATGCTGAAGGGTGAGATTCAGGAAAGTCAACACTAGAGTGATCTATGAGAAATAGAACATAATGCTTTCTCTCAATGGAACAACAGAAACCCACTGTCCAAGTAACACCGTTAAATAAAGGCAGTGCTATCTCTAGAAGTCCCTATTTTATAGAAGAGCATCCATTTAGCCTTTCCATGACAGATCAACATATAAGGTCAGACCTTTCCACGGCTTGTCAGGTCTTACTGAGGATGTTGAGCCATATGGAATTTCTTAAAAAATTATCAAGAAAATACACCAAACAGAACCAGCTCTAGAAAAAATAAATTTTAAGAAAAGGAGGTAATGATCTAAGCTTAAGTCCTTAGTTTTCTACTCTAATGCCCCATTACCAACAACAATCTCTATGCAGCATGTTCCATCCTGCACTCTGCTCTCCTGAGGCTTTCAGAGCACGATTCTTCAGGCTGCTGCTGAATGTTTATTAGTGTAAATGTTAAGAGAGATGTCTGATCTTCACACACTATGAACAACATTTGTTTAAAAGGCTGAATCCAAAATCTTCACAAGGATCAGCAAAAAAGAATCCCTGCCAGGCAGCTTAGGAAAAATAGGCAAATGTCTGTTTACACAGAAAATAGTTTAACTCTTAACAGGAAACTCAAATAAGTCAAGCAGCTTTTAACACAGAAAGATTTCTATTCTCCCGAGCCCCCACCAAAGTGAACCGTAAGTACAGAATGATTTATGTCCATCTCCATTACAACAAAATAATTACAGCCTTAATACTACTGCAGGAGCTGCAACTCCCATAGAAAGTCTCTTACCACAAGGGAAATGGGCTTTCCTACCTTTGGCCATTTAGGATTTAGGAGTCGTGCTTTGATTGCATCATCCAGTGCCTTATCGTACTGCTGGATTTTCATGTATGCTGCAGATCGGTTACTGTACAGGATGCAATTCTGAGGGTCGACTTCCAGGGCTTCATTGTACAGCATAATAGCTGTATGAAAATCACCATCATGACAGGCCTGGTTACTCTGACGAACTTTCTCAACAAACTCAGCCTTGCTCAACATGGGGCCGTCAGGGCTTCTTCCTCCAAAAGATTTTGATCCAAAAAGAGGAATCTGCAGACAGAAAAAGTTATTAACCAAAAGTACTGATTACTCAGTTTCATGTCATTTTGTTAAAGATTTTAAAAGTAGAAGAAACGGTATAGTATAAGATAAAACCATTAACATTTTAGCAATTTAAAATTTGGGAAAGGGAACGAGAACTTCTTCCAGTTTTTAAATTTGTTATCTATTAGTCATTTTGTAAATTTTCTGCACCAGAGGTTGCAAAAACTTTCCCATGAAGCATGATCAGCAAACAATGTCTTCATGATCTCCTAGAAAGATGACTACCTCCGCTCCAGATATAAGACTGGTTAATACATCCTTCTAACTTACTGAACTCACTGAGCTTTTGTTTAAATACAGCTATGCTATTTGACTATCACTTCAAGCACATTCGTTGGCTAGAGTGGAAGGGAAGTGGCGTGAAGATTGGGAGAGTTCGGTAAATGAATGGGTTTGGTACATAGGTCAGCAAATAAAAGTGTGTGTGTGTGTGTTGAGATGTCATTAAGCAAGTGTGACTATGTGGGCATACTCATACAGGGAGGTTGGTAAACAGATGTACACTAGTGCCTATGAAGGGTCCACACCATGTCAAGAGAAGTTTGAGAGTGAGGGTGGACCAGGATTTATTGGGGACACAGCCTAAAGAATCATCCCGTTGACTTGTTCATGAGATCAGAGGGACTACAGCACTGGCCAAGGTATGATAGTATTGGAGAGCACAGAAGTAAAAGTCTGCAATTACACTGTTTAGCATCTTTCAATTATAAGCCTCTTAGGGTACATCTACACTACAGCGGGGAGTCGATTTAAGATACGCAAATTCAGCTACGTGAATAGCGTAGCTGAATTCGACGTATTACAGCCGACTTACCCCGTTGTGAGGACGGCGGCAAAATCGACTTCTGCCGCTTTTTGTCGGCGGCGCTTACTACCACCTCCGCTGGTGGAGTTAGAGCGCCGATTCGGGGATCGATTGTCGCGTCCCGACGGGACGCGATAAATCGATCCCCGAGAGGTCGATTTCTACCCGCCGATTCAGGCGGGTAGTATAGACCAGGCCTAAGGATGCAAAGCAAGCAGTAGTTTCTAATTCCAAAGGCTATTTTATTGATAACTTTGTAACAGATATTATGCCCACATGGAATATTCAAAGACTATTGTATAAATGTTATACACTTCTACCCAGATATGACGTAACCCAATATAACACGAATTCGGATATAACGCGGTAAAGCAGTGCTCCGGAGGGGCAGGGCTGCGCACTCCGGCGGATCAAAGCAAGTTCTATATAACGCGGTTTCACCTAAAACGCGATAAGATTTTTTGGCTCCTGAGGACAGCGTTATATCGGGGTAGAGGTGTATGTATCTGTATGGGCTAGGTAGTCTATGGGGGAGTTATAGGAATTGCCTGCAAGAACTAAAGTTACTTGGGGTAACGGTAGAGGGGGGAAATCAGTGCAAATCTCTAGGCTGGTAACCAGTCTGGAGAAGCTTCATCCCCACAGGGGAAACTGCATCTACTCATTTAACCAAGTTCAAGAAACCGACAAACAAAGAAAGGAAAACTGTACAAACTGACCAGCCTGATAAAAAAAAAGGACATCACTCTCACCTGATACAAGATTGTCATGATGCTGTGACCAAGAGGGATAGGCCCAGCAGAAAGGGCCTGAAGGACTTTGAAACTTGCCAAAATCCTTGCCAAAAAGATGGATGACTGCTGGGTAAACTAAGACATTCATGTGAGCTGTTTATTGTTTTTGTAGATATATTTTCTCTGCTTTTGTTCTGAATACTTTATGAAGGCTGGCTGGTGATTGTTCCTGAGAAAGAGGAAAGCTGCAGGTGTTGAACTAAACTCAGCCCTGCTCAGATAATCAGTGAATTGCAGCCTAAAACCCCACTCTACAGAAAGCGTTGTGGAACTGAGATGTAAGTGTCTTCAAGAAGGCCACAAAGAGGTCAGAGATGCAGTTGCCTTGAGAACTGAGACAAACTCAACAAATAGCTTTGTTTTTTAACAAACATTTTGAAAGTCATCCAGAACATGAACTAAGACCACCCAAATAATCTGTGAACAGACAAACTTTCCTCATTGTTTTTATTTTCATATACACCTCTACCCCGATAGAACGCTGTCCTCGGGAGTCAAAAAATCTTACCATGTTATAGGTGAAACCGCTTTATATTGAACTTGCTTTGATCCCCCGGAGTGCACAGCCCCGCCCCCCCACCACCACCCCGGAGCACTGCTTTACATCCGAATTCATGTTATATCGGGTCACGTTATATCGGGATAGAGGTGTAGTTTGGTCTCAACACTGACTCAAAAGCTGTAAAACAAAGTGTTGAATGATCCTATGTCAAAGCAGTCCACCTGGGAAAAATGGTTACTTACCTGTACAGTAAGCATTGTTCTTAGAGATATGTTGTGCACATATACATTCCACAGCAAGTGTATGCACACCCAAGTCAGATATTTGCCAGCAGTACCAGTAGATAGTACGAGGAGAGCAGGGGCTCATGCACTCTCAGATGAAGGTTCAAAAGGGGTGCATCTGATGCCTCCCTCTCCTTTGCACCTGTATGTAATGTCTGAAGTAGTAAGAAGGGGGAGGGTCATGGAATGTTTATGTGCACAACACATCTAAGAACAATGCTTACTGTACAGGTAGTGGAGTCTCCATCACTGACAATTATTAAATCAAGACTGGATGTTTTTTTCTAAAAAGATCTGCTCTAGGAATTATTTTGGGGAAGTTCTATGGCCTGTGTTTTACAGGATGTCAGACTAGATCACAATAGTCCCTTCTGACCTTGGAATCTATGAATCTAGATAAGTAACAACTTTTTTTTCCATTGAATAATTGTGCACACATATATTTCACTGCAGGTGACTCATCAGCAGTTCCCTTACAGGTGGAGGGGCTTCGGGTCATCTGAACAGAGACTGTAACACGGACTTGCCATCACTCAGGCCTCCTTAACGATGCCAGCTTTGGCATAATGTGTGGAAAAGATATGTACACGTAACCATGTTGCTACTTTGCAGTATCTGCTATCAGAATATTGCTCAGAAAAGCTGATGAAGTGGACTGAGCCCTGGTGAAGTGAGCCATTATTCTCAGTAGAGGAGAGACTTTAGCAAAGATTAATGTACTCAAAAAATCCAATGTGAAATTCTCTGAGCTGACACTGATTGACCTCTAACGGTCTCAGCACAGGCTACAAAAAGCCTGGGAGAGACTCTGAAGGATCTAATGCAGTCCAAGTAGAAGGTCAAATCTCTATGAACATCTAAGCTATGAAGTCTTTCTTCAGCTTTGAAAGAATGGAGTTTCAAGACGACGATGACTAGAAGATCAATAATTTGGTTCTGATGAAAAGCTACTTTGCACATAAAACTTCGGGTGATACCTAAGGGAAACCCTGTCTTTATGTAAGGCCACAAAAGGAGGGTCAGCCAGGAGAGCTGGAAGTTCTGAAACCCACCTTAAGGAAATGACTGCCACCAGAAACGTTATCTTCATAAACGATGAACGTAGTGAGACTGTCATCATAGGTTTAAATGGGGATGTTTTCAGTCTGGAGAAGACCAGATTGAGATCCCATACAGCTATGGCATCAGACACAGCAGGAGAAGTGTTGAGTAGACTTTTTGATAATCAGGAAACCAAAGGGTGCAAGAAAATGGAAAAAACTCTTCTACTGGAAGATGTAATGCACATATGGAAGCCAGCTGGACTCCCAAGGAATTAATTTAAAGGCCCAATGATTTCAGGTACAACAGACAGTCTAGCACATGTCTGACCTCTGAGTGATGGGGTGATACGTGTTGACATTGTGCACAAATTGAAAATCTTTCACTTGGCTATATACATGGCTAATTGGATTCTTTTCTGCTGCTCACCAAGATGCCCTGGATATCTCAACAGCAAAGTTTCTTGTAGGAATTCAACCAGAGATCATCCATGCCATGAGATGACGACATTGGATGTTGGAATGCTGTGACTTTTCCTGGTTCTGAGACAGGAGATCCCCGACTAGAGGTAAAATTACACTGGTCTACAATTTTTGAGAAGTCGTCTGCTTCAGAGATAAAATGTGCTATTTATTATGTATTTTGATGTGCTGAATTCAAATATGACAATAAAACAACTGATGGGCTACTGTTTCTAAGATATTTAAGTTTTTACATTTTATGTCTATGTACATTGTGTAGATAGTAGAGTTTTAATCATAAATTGTAAACCTAGGTCTTTTCATGTGTTTATGGTTGCTTTACATGATAATATTTCACCTGTCCTGTTTATGTAACACTTTAAAAATCAGCAAAAGGGTTATATAAATAACATTTATTATGAAACAAAAGGCAAAAAAATATTATGTACATAGTTTAGTCCTATTCAGTGTCTACTCGGCGCTTCTTGGCTTGTCTCTTGTATTCATTAAATGGAGCATCTCTTGTCACTGTCCAGCAATAGTCTGCAAGCATTGATGGGCTCCATTTGCCCTGATAGCGTTTCTCCATTGTTGCAATGTCCTGCTGAAATCGCTCACCATGCTCGTCGCTCACTGCTCCGCAGTTCGGTGGAAAAAAGTCTAGATGGAGTGCAAAAAATGTATCTTTAGTGACATTTGCAACCAAGGCTTTTGTATGCCTTGAGGAGGTTTTCCACCAACAACCTGTAGTTGTCTGCCTTGTTGTTTCCGAGAAAATTTATTGCCACTAACTGGAAGGCTTTCCATGCCATCTTTTCCTTGCCACGCAGTGCATGGTCAAATGCATCATCTCGAAGAAGTTCAGGAATTTCAGGACCAACGAAGACACCTTCCTTTATCTTAGCTTCACTTAACCTTGGAAATTTTCCACGGAGGTACTTGAAAGCTGCTTGTGTTTTGTCAATGGCCTTGACAAAGATCTTCATCAGACCCAGCTTGATGTGTAAGGGTGGTAACAAAATCTTCCTTGATTCAACAAGTAGTGGATGCTGAATACTTTTCCTCCCAGGCTCCAATGACTGTCGGAGTAGCCAATCTTTCTTGATGTAGTGGGAATCTCTTGCACGACTATCCCATTCGCAGAGAAAACAGCAGTACTTTGTGTATCCAGTCTGCAGACCAAGCAAGAGAGCAACAACCTTCAAATCGCCACAAAGCTGCCACTGATGTTGGTCATAGTTTATGCACCTCAAAAGTTGTTTCATGTTGTCATAAGTTTCCTTCATATGGACTGCATGACCAACTGGAATTGACGACAAAACATTGCCATTATGCAGTAAAACAGCTTTAAGACTTGTCTTCGATGAATCAATGAACAGTCTCCACTCATCTGGATCGTTAACGATGTTGAGGGCTGCCATCACACCATTGATCTTGTTGCAGTCTACAAGATCAGCTTCCATGAAGAAGAATGGGACAAGATCCTTTTGACAGTCATGGAACCCCTAACATCACCTGCTAGGAAATTCCACTGCTGTAGTCTGGCGCCCAATAGCTCTGCCTTACTCTTGGGTAGTTCCAAATCCCTGACAAGGTCATTCAGTTCACCTTGTGTTATGAGGTGTGGTTCAGAGGAGGAGGATGGGAGAAAATGTGGGTCCTGTGACATTGATGGTTCAGGACCAGAAGTTTCATCCTCTTCCTCGTCTGATTCAAGTGAGAATGATTCTGGTGCATCAGGAACCAGCAGTCCTTCTCCGTGGGGTACTGGGCGTATAGCTGATGGAATGTTTGGATAATGCACAGTCCACTTTTTCTTCTTTGACACACCTTTCCCAACTGGAGGCACCATGCAGAAGTAACAATTGCTGGTATGATCTGTTGGCTCTCTCCAAATCATTGGCACTGCAAAAGGCATAGATTTCCTTTTCCTGTTCAACAACTGGCGAAGATTTGTTGCACAAGTGTTGCAGCATATGTGTGGGGCCCACCTCTTGTCCCGATCTCCGATTTTGCAGCCAAAATAAAGGTGGTAGGCTTTCTTAACCATAGTGGTTATACTGCGCTTTTATGATGCAAAAGTCACTTCACCACAAACATAGCAGAAGTTATCTGCACTGTTCACACAAGTACGAGGCATCTCTTCTCACTTTGGCTAAACAGCAATGTGTCCCTTTGCAAAATCAAACATTGACAAATAAGAGAGCACGACACTGTATGATTTCTAGAGCTGATATAGGGCAATTTGTTCAGCAGAGTGATGTAAGCTTCGTTATGATTGCATCATCCATGACTTCTAGGAATAACATGATGCAATTCATATCATGTATGACGCAATACCAGCTTCAGATTGCATCATTCATTGTTTTGCCTAAAAAGCAAGTACTGTCCAAACCCAGTCATAGATTTATTCATAGATCCAGTCAAAGATGTATTTTAGCCATTTCTGGTTTAAATTGAAATCCCTTCCCTTTATAACTCACTTATCCTCCGCCATTCCCAAGTCAAGGGTCGTATATACTGACCCAATAGCATATCTTGAAAACTAGAGCCAATCAACAATTTTAAGTATCATTTTCGTTCTCAGTGACCCACAATTAGTAAAGTTTGACTACATTTATTTCAGAAACATTTTGGCCGTAGAGCAGTGCAGTGATTGGACAGAAAGTTGATGTACGTCTGTGAACCAATATTCTCCTGGCCACGCTGGTGGAATGAGGATTATTGTTGCTTTGTCTCTTTTCATTTTCCTGAGTACTCTTGGAATGATAGGAACTGGAGGGAATGCATACAGAAAATTATTGGACCAAGGGAGAAGGAAGACTTCTGTGATGGAGCAGAGGCTGCAGCCCATCCTGGAGCAAAATCTCCAGCACTTATTGTTCAGGTTGGTCGCAAACAAGTCTATTACCAGGCATGCAAGTGGTGAAAAATCTGTAGAATGTCTTTTTGGATTGATGGTTTATGTTGATCTATGAAATCCCTGAGGAGGAAATCTGCAATAGTATCTCTCATTCCTGGAAGGTTGAACGCCTTCTGTACACATTGTATCTTATACATAGATTCCTCAGGATGACTGCTTCCTAGCATAACTGAGATGATCTTGCGACTCCCTGCTTGTTTAGATACAACATGGCAATGGTATTGCCCATAAGAACTTGTATCACCTCATTCTTGATGGTGGACATAATTATCTCACAGGCCTGACACACAGATCAGAGCTCTACCACATTAATATGGAGTATAACTTCTTGGGGTGACCAAAGAGTTGACCAGAAGCTGAACAAGATGGGGCGCCAAGCCTTTGGTAGGTGCATCCGTTACCAGAGTCATAGTCAATCTGGTGCATTAACTACAGCAGTACGTATATGCACACAATCACTCGAAGGAAAATCATATTATTTGCCTCTGGGCTAGTGTCAAATCTCAGCATTAAAGATTGAAGGGAACTGTTTTTTTGGGCTTTGGTGGATGGGATTAGCCCTGTATTAACAAATTCCAACATGAAACATGGATAGATTGTTTTTTGTATGATAACATTAGCTACATTTAATCAATGTACTGACTGCCTGGGGCTGTTGCCATGGAGACATACCCAAACTCACCAAACTGCAAGTTCAAGAAAATATTAATACTTTCTCTTCCTTGTTTCCCAATTTACATGCAGGGGTCTTCTCCTCCCCCCAACAATTCACAGTTCAGCATGAAGTGCTGCTCTGCACAGGACAAAATTAAGTGTCAGTATCTGAACTGTTCTCATTGATCATCATTATATAAACCTTTGGGGGAAAATCAGACACTTCTTTAAGAGAGGGCTTGGACATATGGAGGCGTCACTGGACAAGTGACTTCCTCTGTTAGACATAATCAAGAGGAAATTTTTGAACATAATTCAAATAAATGAGACCTGACTGTATTTTCCTGGAAGTACACCTCTACCCTGATATAACGTGACCTGACAGAACACGAATTAGGATATAACACGGTAAAGCAGCGCTCCAGGGAGGCAGGGCTGCGCACTCCGGTGGATCAAAGCAAGTTCGATATAACGCCGTTTCCCCTATAACGCAGTCAGATTTTTTGGCTCCCGAGGACAGTGTTATATTGGGATAAAGGTGTATTCCCCATTAGCTAAAAACCAATTACAAGGAGAGAAGAGCAACACGCTACTTAATTTTAAGACAAAAATATGGCCAAGGTGCATGTATTCTGAAGACAAACAATAACCCTTCACCTGTTTTAGAGCAGAGCACGGATGTTCTCACACCAAACTGAAATCCATCAGAACTTCTGAATATCTCTGCACGTTATCTTATAGGTCTGAGACAGCTCAGGATGCTGTAAGCGGAGGGAGGTTCACAACTCAAAACCAGTGGAATGCTACCAACATGTCCATGAAGGTACCCTTGTCCCAGAGATTGGAATTAAGCAGTTAATAGTCCCCAAATCCACCAATTACACCTCTACCTCGATAGAACGCTGTCCTCGGGAGCCAAAAAAATCTTACCGGGTTATAGGTGAAACCGTGTTATATCGAACTTGCTTTGATCCACCGGAGTGCGCAGCCCCAGCCCCGCCCCGCTCCCCCCTCCCCCGGAGCACTGCTTTACCGCATTATATCCGAATTCGTGTTATATCGGGGTAGAGGTGTACCTCTTTTACCATCCACAGAACATGACACATTCATCTGCCAGATCTGCAACAGCCAGAGATATGCATCTTCACTAAGACATTGTTAACCTCAATAAGCACAAGGGAGAGAATCTCCCAGTTCATGCAACCATTGCTTACTGCTTACTATAGCCTCCTTGCCTTATCACAAAAATGGCCCAGGACCAACATTCATCACTCCAGCAGAGGTTACCATCAACCCCAAAGACAGGTCAAGCATTCCCTTAAAAACACTGATGTTTTAACATGAAAGATTACTTGATACTCCAGAACAACTTCTGTCTAAAATACCCATGAGCAGCTCCTTCCCAAATGCATTAAACAGTGTTCACTTCCCATGGCCTGCAGTTCCAAATGCAAGGAACCCTCTCACTGAAATCCACAGTGAATGCAGAGACTTTGACTGGGATAATTCCTACCAGCTGAACAGAGGGGCTGCAATTTACCATTAGAAAATATCACATACAGCAGCTCTGAAAAAAGAAAGCAAGCCCAATATTACTGATGACAACTTTATTAATGTTAATAAATACATGGAATAAGCAGACTAAAGTCCTGGAGAAATGCTTGAAGGCCCAAAATCTGATCTACATTTTTCAGTTTATACACCTGTTTTCAGATTAATTTAATTATTTTTATAGGTGGTTTCTTTTCCAAAAAACAAATGAGTCACTGTGGCCTTTCCAGATAGTGGCAAGGTCTGCATTCAAAAGGAAGGGTCATGACTTCCTAGCCCGATAGAGGTGGTAAAAGGCTGACTGGGCCACACTGCAATGTGATCATCAAACAGCAGCTCAGAGGAAGCTACTGAAGTCCCCCCACAAAAAAAAACCCTACTAAAAAAGTGGACATACTCCCTCAAAGAGACTGATGTTACCTCTGCCATTTCCTCCAGCTGCTTCCCCAATCTACATCATCACATCATTTTTGTCTGGGTTGCACTGCAGCCAGCTCACTCTTACCCATGTCCCAATTTCAACCAGACTCTGGCTGAGGCTCTAAAAATGCATTATCCAAGTCGAATGAGACAGAGACACACAGATGGGTGTCAGCATACTGACAACACTGCATTCCATGCCTCCTTGCTATCACTCCTAACAGCCCCATCTACACCTTGAAGAGGAGAGGTAACAGAATGTCACTCTGTGGGACTGCACAATTGACAGCCCTTTGGGAAAAAGAGCAATTGCTCATGACTATCTGCTGTTCTACCGCTCTTAAAAAAAAAAAGAAGAAGTAATAAAAGGGAAGCCTTCTCCACACCTACCAGGGTCCACTGGCAAGTCAGCAATACCGCATAGTCAGCTGACATATCTAATATCACCAGCATGGACACCTGATCTTCATTCATCACCCAAAGAAGAACTGACTACTGCAGTCTCCCTCTCCCAAAGCCAGGCCTATATCCACACTAATAAAGGTCAAGGAGATCAAAGGCATTCTAGAGGCTGTGAGCATCGTCTCACCACAACCTTCTCCAAAAACTTACAACAAAAGGACAATGTTGATACTGGTCAATAATTAACTACATTGTTAGTGTCAAGTGACGACTGCTTGAACAAAGCATGCACTAATTCTTCTTTCTAAGCACAAGGCAGCCTGCCCTTATTGAGGGGCAAACAAGTGACCCAATACTCCACACTGGCCTCGACCAAGAAGGAAGTAGGTCCAAAACACTGCTTGCGGGATAAAGCTCTCATCATTTTCAGTACCTCAATGAGACTCACTGCCTGAAACTCTAGCATACAAGATGAGGCCATTGTTCCCTCAAGACCATGTTCTGCCACCAGGAAAGCAGACAGCCTATCCTTAATCTGAAATCTTGTCTGCAAAACAAGAAGAAATGTCCTCAATAGGAAGGAGTCAGACCTGCTAAGACTGTCTGGGTCTACAACCCGAAACAAACCTGCTGTCCAAGATTTTGCACAAACTATATAGGAAAAGGGTTTTTTTGGCACCTCCCAGACACGCACTGCATATTTCCCTTCACCTTGACATTTGTTATACTACATTCATTGTCTCTCACCAGAGAAAGATTAGGTTTTTTGCTTGTTTGTTCAGACAAGACAGATCTACTGTAGTACAGCAAATGCATACAGCAGGGCTTCCGGTTTTGAACAACAACAAAACTAGCTTTCTTTAACTAATCCATTGCAACTGTAATATCACTGACAATCTTTTGCACTGACCTTCCCCTCTAAGGAATTGAATCCATTCTATCTTGCTAAATATTGCGGATTCTTATCACTTGTGGTGGGAAGGTGAGAGGGAAAGAGAGAGAGAGAGAGCGCAGTGTAGTCGGAAAGAGAATCCATAATAGCTTATCGACTAGTCACAGGCAATAAACAGGGAGAGACACCTTAGAGTAAAAACACAGGATTTGAGTCTATCAGCAGAAAGCCTGGGTGTATTCTTCAGGCCTGATTCCATCATTAAGCCTACAGCACATATCAAGGAAACAAATCAGCTACTAGAATGAAGAGGGGAGGAGGGCCCTCACCCTCTGTTTAACCTGACTAAATGTGAGCAGAACTGGGATTTAGCCATGGTGGGCCTGGTTTCACTCTAACTCTGGTCATTTTAGTCATAATACAAACAATCTCAAAGGGCACAAAATTTCAGACAAGCTACATCTATTTCTCAATTGTATCTTTAATGGTATTCTCTTAAATAAGAAGTGTCATTCTCTGGTTTGTTACAGAGAAAGATGGGGGGGGGGGAGAGGTGATAAAACAACATAGGTGAGTGAAATTCCACATCTGTGATCATTTGTCCTTAAGTGGTGACAGATCAGGAATTCCACAATTCCTCTTCAACTAAAATAGTGTTCAATTAAAAAAATAAAACCCCATACACCTGCCAAGACATTTAAAACAGCTGTATTTTAACAAGTAAAAGTTCCCAATTATAAGTGTTAAATCTGTCTCCAGCAGGGAACTGTGCCCAGCTGTGAAATGACAACTAGATTTCATTCAAAGCTTAATAGGATTACTGTGAAGAAACCATCTTCAGCTCTGCACAGTTCACAGCATACACCACTTTCATTCTCATCACCTCCATTCAACCACAACAAGGAAGACAGATGCATTTAGTATCAGAGGACTATTTGCTTGGGAACATCCTTGTTAACCTATTACAAAGTTGCTCAACACTGTGTAAGCTGGTACCCTCCAACACAGGAATTCAGGCACTGCAGATCTCATCAGGCTAAACCTCAGGAAGTTTAAAGTTTAAAGCAAAATACAAATTGTATCTACTGATCAGTGGCCATTATTTATCATTAGGTATGCCATAGCAACTCAAATTGAAACCCTGGTTTTGATCACAGGTTTCAGCAGCCATTTATTTCTGGCCTTCCCTCCAGAGAAAGTAGAGAAATCTCAGACACACCCAAAAGTGCATTAAAGAAATTAATCTTAATTAACAACATTTTGCATTTACAGAGCAACCTTTTATCCAAAGGACCTCAACAAACTATTAAAACATTAAGGACAACAATCATCCTGTTAGACAACTTTGAATCACATACCTGAGAACTGAACCTTTTATCCATAATCCACCTCAAATGCAACTATAATAATAAATACCCCCTCCATAGATCAAATTTTGGTGGCAAGTCCATAATTAAAGCTGAAAGACTGTCAAAACCCTTTCTTTAACCTCTTCACTTCCACAGAAAAGATCTTAATACCTTAAGAATGCCATGTAGGAGGGTTGTATATTTTACATCTACTGAAATACTTCCTACAATACTCATTAAAATATCAGAAAAACTATGACATGAAAGGGAAAAACCAAACAGGGAAAACTAGCATTGAAAAACAGTACAGTGACATTTACTCACTCTAAATATATGTTACCAAAAACAACTCAAATATATAATTGAAAGTTGCACTCTCTGAAGAATAACTCTGCAATATATCATACTGTACAGTTTCTTCTCAAACATTATTACTATATTTATCTAACGTTTTCATTTATTCACCTAAATTGGAAATGTCTAGTTTTATAAAAAGCCTTGTGTTTTCCTATTCCAGACTCTGGAGGGTTATTGTTTTTGAAAAGAAAGTGCCTGGAACAAAAGTCCAAAAACAAACAAGGAAGCTGGAGTTCCTCACAAATAACTTCCATAGTCCTTGCAGCCAATACATTTTCTACAGCCAGTTCTCCACTTCTGAGCAGATATCAGATCTTGCCAAGCCACGGGCATCCTTCACCCAATCAGAGTATGCGTTTTTACAGGAATAGTGTAGCGAGAGGTGACAAGCCATTGAAAATGTATGTTTAACAATATGAAATCCTAGTTCTATTTCCCAGCCCAAAGTGGCATCTGCTCAACTGAAGAACAGCAATTGCTTTAATCTGGATTTCTTCTTACAAAATTACTATAAAATATTATACAGAGAGCATGTCACCATATCTCCAAAACAGGTAGGTTTCATAAGAGAACAGGACAACTTTTCATAAAATATATACCAAAATACCCAAAAGTTACACTTTTTCTGTTTTAAGAATAGGATCCACCACATCTTAAAGACACCACATGCTCACTTCAAGCTCATTCCCAAAATGCATAAGGTGTTGGAAGTAGTGCCCTTTTTTATATATATAGTTCAATGAGGGATTTTTTGATGCTCATGAAAATCTATTTCTACACCTAAAAATATAAACTGTGATTTACCTAAAAATATAAATACCTTAAATCACAAGAAATACCTAAAACAGAAAGCCCTACCCATAAATTACAGGCCTGTACTGCTTTGAAAGAAAAAAACATTTTGAAACTGGATTTTCAGTTTGGGAAGCTCATTTGTAAATGTAACTTCTGCCCTAATGGATTAAAAATCAGAACCAACAAAATTTAGCTTTCTGTTTCTCATGCTACCACCAGGTCCAGGAAAAAGGTGCTTGGTTTCCATGCACTGTGGGAAGAGGAGCATGTGCAGGCACAGCTGTAGTACGAAAAAGAATATTTACAGTGACTTTGCCAAGGAGATGGCAAAACTCAGATATTCAAGAAAGGAATCCCATTGCCATGTCAAGGGAAAAGAGATTAAGCAGGGCTACTGAAAGGTGAAGGAGAACAACATGACTTGTGGAGCTGCCTGCATGACCTATGACTTTTATAATATTCATCAGGGACCCTACCACCACCCCTGTAGCCACCTTGGTCATGGTGTCCTGTAAATGGAGGAGGAAGGCCCCCTTGGAGGGTAGGCAAGGAAGAGGTGCTCTTTATGGGTCAGGAAGGGGATGACAAGGCAAAATACAGTGAGATGGCTGTAAACCAGGAATGGATAGATATCCTGCAGGACCCCCCAGTCACAGTCTGAGTGTCTCACTCTGATATGTTTCATCCTTAAAGACTGAGGGAGACTGACAGATGCAAGTGATGATTAGTGCCCCAATAATAAATCATAATTAGGGGCCTACCAATTTCATGGCCAAGAAAAAACATGTCACAGACTGTGAAATAAGCCCTTCCCCATTAAATCAGATCTCCCCGAAATCAGTCGGGCCGTGGCGGGGGGGGGGGAGGGCATCAGGACTTTTCCTTCTCCTGCACGGCTGTTATCGGAGGGAGATTAGACCCACCTCCCCAGGCAGCACAGCAGTGAGGGTGTACCACTTCATATATATATACTTCTGCTCTGCAGCAGCCCCAGAGCTGGGCCCCGTCTTCCGCTCCCACCCCCACCACCATGGCTCCTACCCAAGCTCTGGGCTGCTGCCCCCCCAGTGGTTCCTGCCTGGGCTGGAGGCGCCTGGGCTCCAGCCAGGACTCGGGGTTGCCACCCACCGCAGCTCCAGCCCCCGCAGCTCCTGCCAGGCTCGGGGTGCCCCCCAGTGGTTCCTGCCCGGGGCCCAGGGCTGCTGTCCCTGCCCCTCGGCTCCTGACCAGTCTCAGGGACCTGGGCTGGGGGCTGCCACCCTCCACGGCTCCAGCCAGAACTCGGGGCTTTTGCCTCCCACTGCTCCTGCCTGAGCTCCAGGCTTCCACCCCCTGTGGCTCCTGCCCAGGCTCAGGGCTGTTGCCCCCGCCCCCCTGGCTCCTGTGTGGGCTCTGGGCCGCCCAGGCTCGGGGCTTCTGCAGCCCCCTCCTGGCTCCTGTCTGGGCTTGGGGCTTCAGCCCCCGCAGCTCCTGATGGTGCTCAGGGCTACCGAGCTCAGGGCTTCAGCCCCCGCAGCACCTGCTGGGGCTCGGGGCTTCCACCCCATGGCTCCTGCCAGGGCTTGGGCACCCATATTTCAAATTATGCGGGGGCCCTGGGCATGGGCCCATGCGTTAATCCACCACTGGCCCTGACTACCAGCTAGGAGCCCCCAGCTGGGAAGATTAGACCTGCCTCCACCTCCGGGAGCCTCTTTCAGCTGCAGGAAGCTCCACAGTACAGAAGGGAGTATGGTAATCCTGAAACAGAAGCTTTTCTGCCCCCCCCCCCAATCCCCTTTTGGATCAGGACCCCCATGGTTACAGCACCATGAAATTTCGTGGAATTGACCAATTTTAAGACCCTGTGGCATTAAATTGACCAAAGTGAACCCTGAATTTGGTAGGGCCCTAATCATAATGTAGGTTGATATGCTCTAACTCTTAGCAAATGCATGCCTGTGTGTTTACATTGGCTAGGAAAAGATGATAGGAGGGATCCATCTATCTATCCTTTCCTCCAATACATATGAAATCATCTTCCTTTACTCAACAGCACATCCATCCATTTATCAGCAACCTTAATAGGAAGAATCTTGAGGAGAGCCTCACTAAAACTTGTTGAGCACTACTAGGGCCAAATGGAAGTGCAAAAAGGACATGTTCTCCCAGAATGTGGAGGACTCCAAGAGAAATGCAAGGGACCTGCACGAACAGCTGCTGGAGGAGTTCAGAAAGGACAGAGAAGTGCAGACAGCCATGCTGCAGCTACTGAAGGAGCAGACCCAGCTCTTGAACTAAGTGTTGACCAGGAAGCACCAAGGACATCACTTCAGCATTCAACCTATACCAAAAAGTATAACCAATACAGGTTACTCACAAGGATCATATATTCCCTATCATATTAGTTCCCTCTATACCCTACTCCAGTAGACAAAAGCTCAGAGAACAAAGGGAACTGCTTTCATTACATGTACTGTTTGTTATCTGTGATGCACTGGCATCCAGCCTGCACATGGCACTTTTTATAAGTAACTGCATACCATAGCTAGTACAGTCAAAGTTGTTTATAAGTTACTGCCTCTTTATTGTGATGCTGGACATACTGTGTTAATGAAGTAAATGCTGTGTGAAAGTTGGTGCATTTTTATTGTGCTTTTCAGCATTACAGAACTGCCTGCAGTGCTAGAGAGTAATTCATATATCTAGAAAGGCTTCCCCCACCTCAATTTAAAAAATTTAGTATTTATATAGTCAGCAATCCATGTATACTACAAAAGCAATCACCTTTGCTCAATCTGGAAATACATCATCAGCAGTTATTTTACTGTTGCTCAAATACATACACTATTTTACATATTTCAATACAATATCCCTTAAAATTCATTAATCCAAGTCTATTGAAACACAGGTTCAAGCTGCGTATAAACACAATGCACCACCAGTTACTGTACTAACGATCCAATTGAAATAATTACATTATTGTCCACTGTCAAAGTAAGCTTACAAAACTTCTCTCACCCAAACTGTATTGGCAAACACTGTTAACCAGACTACTTTCAAGCTCTTTGAATTCAACAGATAGCCTGTCCTACTCTCACACCCATCCTGGCAACATGATCTCACAGATATTATTCACTGAGCATCAAAGAGCACTAACTTTGAGAACATTTTCCTTGCTGAGATTGAGCCTTGTCATTGGACATCTCCATCTGCCCTTCAGTCTCCGAAGGCCACCCCATGTTAATTTAACAGCTGCTTAGGTGATAGTTAAACCTTTCCATGCTTCTGTCCAGCTTGCCAGGGAAATAAAAGCTAGGTGGGATCACCAAGAATCATGACTGCTACAGAAAACATGTTAAGGACAATTCATAGATTCATAGATTCTAGGACTGGAAGGGACCTCGAGAGGTCATCGAGTCCAGTCCCCTGCCCTCATGGCAGGACCAAATACTGTCTAGACCATCCCTGATAGACATGTATCTAACCTACTCTTATATATCTCCAGAGATGGAGATTCCACAACCTCCCTAGGCAATTTATTCCAGTGTTTAACCACCCTGACAGTTAAGAACTTTTTCCTAATGTCCAACCTAGACCTCCCTTGCTGCAGTTTAAACCCATTGCTTCTTGTTCTATCCTTAGAGGCTAAGGTGAACAAGTTTTCTCCCTCCTCCTTATGACACCCTTTTAGATACCTGAAAACTGCTATCATGTCCCCTCTCAATCTTCTCTTTTCCAAACTAAACAAACCCAATTCTTTCAGCCTTCCTTCATAGGTCATGTTTTCAAGACCTTTAATCATTCTTGTTGCCTTCTCTGGACCCTTTCCAATTTCTCCACATCTTTTTTAAAATGCGGCGCCCAGAACTGGACACAATACTCCAGCTGAGGCCTAACCAGAGCAGAATAGAGCAGAAGAATGACTTCTCGTGTCTTGCTCACAACACACCTGTTAATACATCCCAGAATCATGTTTGCTTTTTTTTGCAACAATCTGTTTTGAGATCTACTCATGAAAAGCACAAGATAAGTAAGCTTTATTATTTTACTCCAAGGCTATGTCTACACTACTGCGGTAAATCAACCTATGCTACGCGCAACTCCAGCTACATGAGTAACATAGCTGGAGTTGACATACCTTAGTGAGTTACCCCAGGGTCTACACAGCGGGGGGGTCGACAGGAGAAAATCTCCCATCGGCTTACCTTACTCTTCTCCTCAGGGGTAGAGTACAGCAGTCAACTGGAAAGCGATCTGCTGTCGATTTGGTGGGTCTTTATTAGACCCACTAACTCGACCGCTAGTGGCTCAATCTAAGAGTGTGAATCCCAGCTGTAGTGTAGACCTGCCCCAAGGGCCCACAATTCCCAAAGACATGTGTGGGTATCCCCACAACACTCAGTGACTGCCCCACAATACACAATGACACTGTCCCACAAGATCATGTGCCTTAAAGCAGCATGGAGGCCATTACAACACATTTTTTGCCAATGTAACTTTACTTGATTCTGTGTGGACGCAATACATTGGCACAAGTGGCAAAGTGTAAACATGCTCTACCCACATGCTCCAACTTCTACCGTAGATAAGACCTATCCTGGGTATTTTTCATCACACCTAATCCTGCGTTAAGGGCATAAAAACGACATCTGCGGCCAGAGCAGTGACTGAGTATCTCTGCAGAGCTGGAAATGAGCCATTTCCGCGCTAACACAACTGTTATGGGGCAAGAACAGTAAACCCCCTATTGTCACGCTGCCCATAAGGGGAGGCCCACAATTGCACCCATCACTCTCCAGTCCCCTCCCCACCTCTGTTCCCCCAAGTTCCACCCTCCCCAGGCCCAGTTCTAGCAGGGCCAGTCCCTGCTCTGGCATCAGGGAACCAGGGCTGATCAACCCGGGAGATGGGGGGGAGGAATAAGTGCCGGGGGGGGGGGGGGG